>NC_142932.1:50699044-50796544 GCF_046866305.1 Octopus bimaculoides | reverse complement strand
TCCTAACTCTGTATAATATTTGTTTCAGAAAATAATAATGGTAGACCCTCAGCTTACTCAATATATGAAGAGGCATGCGGTTATTGTGGTTGTAAAGGCTGAGCATAGCGATTTAGAAATATCTCGATTTCTAAAAGTTGCCAGGTCTTTCCTTTACAAAGTTTGGAAGGAGCTAGAGACTGGAGATGGAAACCTATCACCAGTATCAAAGCATAAGAAGCATTCTAAACGCACTGAAATAATCAGAACACCTGAGTTTATCCAGAAAGTTCAACAGACCATTGATTACAATCCCAGAAAGTCCATCAGGTCAATTGCAAAAGATCTCCATGTGTCAGAAGAAACATTCAGAAATGTCGTCCACGAAGACATCATATATAAGTCTTATATGATGAGGAAAGGTCAATTTGTCAGAAAAAGCCAAAGAAAATCACTACATCAGATTTAAAAGGTTCTTAAGCAAACTGAAAAATGCAGCAGAAGATTTTATCCGGTTTTTCTCAAATGAGAAAAACTTCGACCGAGATCAAAAAGTTAACAGAAGAAATGATAGATGATTATGTGCAGACCCTTCTAAAGTTCCAAGTGTTATGCATACAAAATTTCCTGCAACTGTCATGGTTTTAGGGGTTGTCAGCAATGAAGGACATGTGATGTTTCCTTACTTATTTCCATTGAGGTCCTAGAAATAATTGTTAAGCCCTGGATAGACAGTGTATGCAATGGAAGGCCATATGTGTTTCAGTAAGACTTTGCACTATCACACATGGTTCTAGTAACAAGGGAATGAATGGCTGAAAATTTTCATGATCACATAACCCCTAACGTTTGGCCTCCTAATTCCCCAAATCTCAATCTATTGGACTATTACATATGGAGCGTTGTTGAGAGAGAGGTCAATGAACACGCCCATAGCACCAAAGATTCTTTGAAAGCTGCCATAGTTAGAGTAATGTTCAAAATGAATCAGGACCACTTGATTCGAGCATGTAGAGGGTTTAGATTTCATAAAGAAGCAGTCGTTGAAGCTGAAGGTGGCTTTATTGAATAATATTATAGAAACGAAGGTTTACTTTTATCCTCATAGCATTTTTTGATAAATAAAGTTATTATCTGTCATTATATATGTTTTATTTTTTTATAAACATAAATCTGTCCTCAAATATCATACGCACCGTATATATATATATATATATATATATATATATATATATATATATATATATATATATATATATATATATAATATTAGGGAATAAAATCCAAAACTTACAGGGAAAAAATCAGTTCACCAAAACTAAATCAAATTTCCCAATGTAAAATATATGTATATAATTTAGAGAAAAACCGCTATTAAACAATTCGATAATGAAGAATGTAATTCATACCCTCTAGAAAATAAATATATGATAAAAACCTTATTCTAAAAATCAATAGAGTATCTAAAAGAATAACTAGTAAATGGCATAAAAATGACTACGCACGTTTCCTGACTATATTTTCAAACAATGCGTAGTCATTTTTATACCATTTACTAGTTATTCTTTTATGGACTTTATTGATTTTTAGAATAAGGTTTTTATGATATATTTATTTTCTAGAGGGTATGAATTACATTCTTCATTATTGAATTGTTTAATAGTGGTTTTTCTCTAAATTATATATATATATATATATATATATATAAGATAAACTTACTTGGAAATAGACGCGTAGCATTCAATCAATAATAATATAAATAATATATATATATATATATATATATATATATATATATATATATATATATATATATATATATATATATATATATATATATATATATATATATATACATATACATATACATATATGGGTACAGGACGTCACCAACAGTAAACAACATGAATTACGAAAACGAATGAGTTCAATACGCAAGCAACGAGAGAAACAAATGGAGGACAGGACAGGTAACACAAAGAACGATCATCAGTTGCCGGTTGTCTATGTACTCCACATTTCGAGCATTCAACGACAATATGAGCCTTTGAAGACACTTGCTCCCATAAGTACCAAAATAAAATTCAGGGTTTATGGAGGGTCAAAGTTGGAAACAAAAACAGGACAGTGGAGACATATTGCCGTTCAATGCTCGAAATGAGGAATAGATAGACAGCCAACAGCTGATGAATGGTTGTTCTTTGTGTTACTTGTACTGTTTTCCATTTGTTCCTCTCGTTGTTTGCATATTGAACTCATTTGTTTTCGTATTTCATATTGTTTACTGTTGGTGACGTCCTGTACCCATATATGCATACGTATGTATGTATATGTATGTGTGTATGTATATATATATATATATATATATATATATATATATATATATATATATATATATTTATATATGCATATATTTTAGCAATTCCAACCCTTTCTTTATACTACATTCTTTCTCTCTCCTTTCATTTCTCTCAGCACAACTACTGCCTTTTCTGCTCCTGTTCTTATTGTGAAACAGGAAGAGGAAAACTAGAGAATAAGCAAAAGGAACATCTGACTTGACGTTTTAGAGAGATAATTTGTCAAAAGTTACATTTTTCTACGGTAGTAATAACCAAACAATAAATACACACACATACATACGCACAAGCTCCATATACATACACATATATATATGGGAGAATGTACGAAAAAACAACAGACGAGGGCAGGTGGTGTAAATAACAAAAGGATGTATTAGTATGACGCTCGGGAATACGGAAAGTCTTTGACGTTTCGAGCTACGCTCTTCAACAGAAAGAATACGGAGACAAGGAGAAAAACACGGAGAAAAAAAATTGAATAGTGTTCAGTCAACGGTCAATCATAATAATGGCTAATAATGGCTGACCGGAAGTTAGAAATTCTTTTTTCAGGAGAGCTAAGAAAAGGGGGAGATAACAAACGGTGATCGAAGAACGAGGGGCTGTGTGTGGGAGATAGAATGTTGGTGATCTTGACGTATGTAGTGTGAAAATGGGGAGGGGAGAAAGGAGTTGGTCAGTTGTAGTGTGTGCGTGGTGTGATGCGAGGGCATTGGTGTGATGTGATGTGAGGGTGTTGGGGTACAAGCATTGTTGTTGTTAGCACTCCGTCGCTTACGACGTCGAGGGTTCCAGTCGATCCGATCAACGGAACAGCCTGCTCGTGAAATTAACGTGCAAGTGGCTGAGCACTCCACAGACACGTGTACCCTTAACGTAGTTCTCGGGGATATTCAACGTGACACAGCGTGACAAGGCTGACCCTTTGAATTACAGGCACAACAGAAACAGGAAGTAAGAGTGAGAGAAAGTTGTGGTGAAAGAGTACAGCAGGGTTCGCCATTCCCCCCCCCCCCCTGCCGGAGCCTCGTGGAGCTTTAGGTGTTTTCGGTCAATAAACACTCTCAATGCCCGGGCTGGGAATCGAAACCGCGAGTCCGCTGCCCTAACCAATACGTACAAGCATATACACATAAACATATATATATATATATATATATATATATATATATATATATATATATGCATACATAGAAAAACATACATACATACATTCATACATACATACATACATACATACAAACATACGTACATACATACAATTTCCCTGTTCTTCCATTCACATACACTTGAAACTAAAATTTGTCAGTTCAAATTTTAAAACCACTAGAAACAAGCACCTCAGCTTAATTCCTCAAATCCCATTTCTCTCTTTGATGTTGCACTGTGAAGAATATGTGCTTCTTAAGTATCGTTTTTTTTTTTTAAGATATTTTCTCTGGCATTCCCATTACATGCTTGCTCCTGGCACCATCTTAAAACTTCTTAAGCTTTCTCGTTTTTATCTTTTGTAATCTATCTATATTTAACTATTGCTTCTTACAGATCAATTTTTATTGAATGCAACAGATTTCTTTCTTGTTTCTTTTTATATTTCGTTTCCATGGAAACAGGTGAGTTTAGGAGAGATCAATGGACTAATTTATTTTATAAATTGTTTTAAAGATTTTTTATTGGCTTTATTGAAATTTTTTAACTATTGTTTTTATTATAACCGTCGTCATCAAATCATCCCTGATTATGATCATCGTCAGCGTCGTTTATCATCGTCATCGAAATAGTTTTCAACATAACCGCCTCTATCATTCATCATCATCGTCGTCATCGTCGTCGACGTCATCGTCGTCGTCGTCATTATCCTCATCACGTTACCGCTGCCGCCATCGCTGTCGTCGTAGTCACCATCGTCGACGTCGTTGGCGACACCGTCGTCATGGCTTCGTAATCATCATTATCGCTGTCGCCAACATCATTGTCGTCGTCATCATCGTCGTCGTCATCATCGTCATCATCGTCGTCGTCATCATCGTCGTCGTCATCATCGTCGTCATCATCGTCGTCGTCATCATCGTCGTCATCATCGTCGTCGTCATCATCGTCGTCATCATCATCATCGTCGTCGTCATCATCGTCGTCATCATCGTCGTCGTCATCATCGTCATCATCGTCGTCGTCATCATCGTCGTCGTAATTCATCGTCGTCATCATCATCGTCGTCATCATCGTCGTCATCATCGTCGTCGTCATCATCGTCGTCATCATCGTCGTCGTCATCATCGTCGTCGGCATCATCGTCGTCGTCATCATCGTCGTCGTCATCATCGTCGTCGTCATCATCGTCGTCGTCATCATCGTCGTCGTCATCGTTTTCGTCATCATCGTCGTCATCATCGTCGTCGTCATCATCGTCGTCATCATCGTCGTCGTCATCGTCGTCGTCGTCATCGTCGTCGTCATCATCGTCGTCGTCATCGTCGTCGTCATCATCATCGTCGTCATCATCGTTGTCGTCATCGTCGTCATCATCGTCGTCGTCATCATCGTCGTCATCATCGTCGTCGTCATCAATGTCGTCATCATTGTCGTCATCATCATCGTCGTCGTCATCATCGTCGTCGTCATCATCGTCGTCATCATCGTCGTCGTCATCATCGTCGTCGTCATCATCGTCGTCATCATCATCGTCGTCGTCATCATCGTCGTCGTCCTCATCGTCGTCATCAACGTCGTCATCATCGTCGTCATCATCGTCGTCATCATCGTCGTCGTCATCATCGTCGTCGTCATCGTCGTCATCATCGTCGTCATCATCGTCATCGTCTTCATCGTTGTCGTCATCGTCGTCGTCATCGTCGTCGTCATTATCGTCGTCGTCATCATCGTCGTCGTCATCATCGTCGTCGTCATCGTCGTCGTCATCATCGTCGTCGTCATCATCGTCGTCGTCATCATCGTCGTCATCATCGTCGTCGTCATCATCGTCGTCATCATCGTCGTCGTCATCGTCGTCGTCATCATCGTCGTCGTCATCATCGTCGTCGTCATCGTCGTCGTCATCATCGTCGTCGTCGTCATCATCGTCGTCATTATCATCGTCGTCGTCATCATCGTCGTCATCATCGTCGTCGTCATCATCGTCGTCGTCATCATCGTCGTCGTCATCATCGTCGTCGTCATCATCGTCGTCGTCATTGTCATCGCCATCCTGGTCCACTCCTCCACCCCTCTTCCTTATCATCATCCTCATCATATTCATTAACATCTTCATCATCTAATGTTCATCTTTCTGAGTTGGCATGAATTTTCACAGATCCTTAAACTTGACATCTTCCCAAGTTACCATGGGTTGGGCGAACCCTGACAATACAGCATACTGCTTACGACCCACTCCCACGTTGATTTCAAATCCTCTCAATCTGTGAGGTTGTGAGGTTCAGCATTCTGAAATCTTCAACAATTCTTACCATCTCTCCCTAAATCTTCCTCTTTTTTTTCCGCCTTTAGTCGAGCAAATCGACCCCAGGACTTATTCTTTGTAAGCCTAGTACTTATTCTATCGGTCTGTTTTTCCGAACCGCTAAGTTACGGAGACGTAAACACACCAGCATCGGTTGTCAAGCGATGTTGGGGGGACAAACACAGACACACAAACACACACACATACATATATATAACATATATATATACATATACACACAAACACGCACATATATATATATATATATATATATATATATATATATATATATACATATACATATATACGACGGGCTTCTTTCAGTTTCCGTCTACCAAATCCACTCACAAGGCTTTGGTTGGCTCGAGGCTATAGTAGAAGACACTTGCCCAAAGTGCCACGCAGTGGGACTGAACCCAGAACCATGTGGTTGGTAAGCAAGCTATTTACCACACAGCCACTCCTAGTAAAAGTTGTTTGTTTACATGAAATCACTTAAAAAATTGTTTTTTAAGATTTGTCTGTTATTTCTAGCATATGGAGAAATCTCCTAGGCTTAACTTCATGTGCTGGTTTAAAGTCACCTAAAAAAGAATCTGGGGTCAATACATTCGACTAAAAATTTCTCAAGGAGGTTCCCCAATGCTGTCCAATGAGTGAAACAAGTAAAGAGATTTTTAGAAAATAATAAAAATCGAAGAATAACCAAAATATATAACCGAGGGGATTATAAAACATTTTCAAGAGATTTTGCTGTTATTTCTAGCATGTGGAGAGACCTCCTAGGCTTAATTTCATGCGCTTGTTGAAAATCATTAAAACAAAATTCTGGGGTCGATACATTCGACTAAAAATTCATCAAGGTGGTGCCCCAGCATGGCCACAGTCTAATGACTGCAACAAGTAAAAAAAACTGAAAAATGTAACCGTGTGGCTTTTGTTCACTTTCACACTTTAGCTATGGGGCTTTTGTCCGAGGGACTTTTGTCCGTAGGACTTTTGCCCGTAGGACTTTTGTCCTAGGGAGGCTTTTGTCCAGATCTTGCCCAAAACAGACCTTCTGCGAGGTCTTTCGACCAACTAGAAATAGCAGTTAAATTTCTCCTGGTCCACAGCCTGCCGTCTTTGTGATAGGGATAGGAGATACAATGCTTAATGTTTGCTGGGGTAGGCTATTTCTCACTGAATGGTGATAGTTTGAGTACCTTTAGTCATGGATCTGCTCAATTAGAGCCAACTTGAGGCCAAAAACAACATTCAACTCCTCTCAGCATATATGCTGCATTCTTTATATCCAGCCTATTTCTACTGTTCGGATTGTGCTGTATAAATCAACTTTGCTCTTTTGGTATCTGTGCATACACATCAAAGAAAGACAAGCCTGTACAGAAATCTTCCTTTCTGGATAATATCCTCAGGGATGGTATCGATTGCTGAGAATGTAGAACGTTGATTTTAAAGAGTATAAGTAAATGTAAAACAAGTTTAAACTGAAGTGATAAGAAAGACTAAGATCAATAGAGGAATCTTTAGCAGCGATAACTTATCTTTGTTGCTTTATAGTGATATGTGTGATACCTTTGAAACTGCTACAAAAATTGTGTGAAGAAGTACTGTGAAATGTAGCACATTTGATACATCAATGATTTAAAACTGTTTCTGTAATATACGATAATGTATAGATTGCTCATTGAGAATAATGTTAAACAATATATATTGCAGAGAGTATGGAAATGTGTAAATAGGACTCACACACGCTCTCTCTCCCCTTATAATCGTGCTAAATGTCATCAGCCTTTGTGATTTCACATCCCAATGAGAATATAATGTAGATAAGCAATCGAGGAACCTTCCGTGCATTTGCTTGATATGCAAGAAACTGAAGTCAAATCCTCCTCAAATTCTAGTCTACTGAATTAAAAATTGTTAAATACATATGATAAATTAATACTGATTATCGAAGGCCAGACAGTAAAGCAAGATGATGACGGTAAGAATGCCGGTCAGATTATAAATTATGGATACAGATATATTTCTCTCGGTATATGCGAACACTATCGGGACTGAAGCAACATCTCTACACGAAACTAGATCTGAAGCCGCTATAATCCTTTCAACTATAGGGACAAAGCCTAAAATTTTGCGGGAGAGGGATAGTCGATCACACCGACTCCAGTGCATAATTGGTATTTATTTTATCGACCCTGAAAGGTTGAAAAGTAAAGTCGACCTCAGCGGAATTTGAACTCAAAACGTAAGGACGGAAGAAACGTCGCTAGGCATTTTGCACGATGTGCTAACGATTCTGCCAGCTCGCCGCCCTAGGAGTTACTATAATGGAACTCTATAACTCCATTTCTTGCAAATCATTTATTTATTTATTTATTTATTGCCAAAAACCCCTGTTTTCAGATACGGAGATTCCAGAAAATTGCCAAAAATCAGCATTTTGAAATTTCTGCCCCCAACTTCCTCCAATTTCTTCATTTTTCACTTTTTTCCCTAACCTTAACCGTAACCCTAACCCTAAAACCCCAACCCTAACTACAAAAATTTTTGGAAATTTTTTTCAGAATCACAATCTCCGTATTTTTCCACATATTTTGAAAAGAACAATTTCTGAAAAAAAGTTAAAAGTGAAGAAATTAAGAATGGGAGTAATTTCAAAATGCCGATTTTTGCCAATTTTTTTGGCAGATTCGTATTCTCCGTAGCCGAAAATGGGCGTTTGTGTAGAAAAAAAAAATAATAAATTTTAAAAAAAGAGGTGTTTTGAGAGTGGGTACAAATGGAACTGTT
The DNA here is from genome assembly GCF_046866305.1 of Octopus bimaculoides. NCBI lineage: Eukaryota > Metazoa > Mollusca > Cephalopoda > Octopoda > Octopodidae > Octopus > Octopus bimaculoides. Next base: position 50,787,946 of record NC_142932.1, on the reverse strand, counting down.
GCTGAAAAATGTTTTCAAAGTCTTCCTAATATTTTGCAAGTTCCCACATAGACTCTGCCAAACTACCAAACAGCATTATTTACAAATAATCCAGAAAAACACACTCAACACCAATAATAATACTGACAGCAACAACAGAAATAAAAACAGAAAGTAGCATTATCCTCCTTCCCAACGTCTCAGACCTCGAAAAATAATTTGAAACAAACGGTTCACACACAAAATCAAACTTTGTAAACGATATGAATCTAAAATTTTGCAAAGCAACACTAACGGCATTAAAACTCCTTTATCGAATTAAAAGATTTTATCGTCACGTAATTCATATAGCAATAATTCAGGAAACATACTATCAAAACAACGAACATTCACCATACTAAATTACACTCAGACCGAACTTAAAAGATCCTTTTATAACGAGGATAGTCATATAATTTACAGGAAAAATAGCCTTGTATTCAATTCAATATACACCACCAATATCATTTATAAACAATCGAAAACCATACTGCTCTAGGAGAGCTGGTTTTCAAAATAAAAACAAACACAAAGTACATTGATATAATAATAAATGACGACTTACATATGCATACATACAAATGTACATAGTTACACCCATTTTTCATCCGAGTAAAAAATTTCGTGAAGGTCGACTTTGTCTTTCACTTTTTGGGGATAGATAAAATAGTATCAGTCATGTACAATGACTGATATAATTAACTATCTTGCTGTGATATTTAGTTTAACGATCGCTGATTGTTTCAGTCGATTTATCTAGGTTAGGCGTCTCTACACTAACACGCTATCAACGATGTTGCTGTTCCCGAAAGCGCAGGTGAAGCTTTGTGGTAAGAAGTTTGGTTCCCAGCCACATGGTTCCGGGTTCACTTCTATTACGTGGCACCTTGGGCAATTCTCTTCTATAGCCTCGGGCCGACTATCTATCTGTATACAATGTGTGTGTGTGTGTGTGTGTGTGTGTGTGTGTGTGTGTGTCTGTGTGTCCCACAACCGGTGTTGGTGAATTTACCGACTCCGTAACTTAACGGTTCTGCAAAAGAGACAGAGTAGTTACCAAGGTTAAAAATAAAATAAGTACAGGGTTGATTTGTTCGACTAAAATTCTTCAAGGCGGTGCCCCAGTATGGCCGCAATCTAATGACTGAAATAAGTAAAAGATAAAAGTGTTATATGAACGTTATGGGATTTTCATGGCAAAATACAAAGATAGTTTTTTGTTCCACCTTTCTGATATAATACATACAAAAACATCTGAAACGAAAATATGAAAGTCTGTAACCAAGTATAATTGTTATACATCGCAATGATATGCATAGAATAATTGATTAAAGGACATTACAAATTGCTTTTTGAGTTGGTCATTTATATATGTGATTATGTCGTTACAATATATATAGTACAACTAACTGCTTCGAGAAGTAGTACAAAAGTTATTTGTTGATATCAGGTTCATTCTGTATGATAGTTAGTTTCAACTGTGAGATACTACTGAAGAGAGACAGAATGAGTCTGGGTAAGCATCGTGAGGGTAAAAACCCATTTTTGCGCATTGACCAACATACTGCGAGTTCTGTGCTCTTCGGCTAGACGCCGAGTGACGTCTAGATAAGAGAAAAAACTTATTAGATAAGAGAAAAAACTTATTAGATAAGAGAAAGAACTTCTCCCTTGTATCAGTTCTGATCCATGTATGGCTCGTGAAAGATCAAGATATCAGCTTATTCTCATAGTGCAAAGGGAGAAAACAATAGGCCGATAACTTGGAAAAATGTGTACTTGGTTTCAAATCCTAGCTTAGGTATTTGGTATTTGTTCGCTACACACACATCTCATTCATTCACTATCTATCTATATGTGTGTGTGTACATGTGTGTGTGTGTACATGTGTGTGTGTACATGTGTGTGTGTACATGTGTGTGTGTACATGTGTGTGTGTACATGTGTGTGTGTACATGTGTGTGTGTTTTTGTATACACACACACGCACACACACATACACGTTCCATTCATACAATCAAGTGCTCCCTGAGGATTGGTCTTGGTTGAGCATCTATATGCATTTGGAACATCTATAGCAGAGTTCCAAACAACTGTTAGGGTGAAACGGGTGTAGGAACTTTAATACAAACTTCTATTTATCCTTATTTTTCATATATACGAGGGTCAGCAGAAAAGTTCATAGGCTAACCAAGATGCACTCATGGACTGTTACGAAATAAGGCTTATTTATCAACATAGTTTTCTTTGCGGTCCACACATATCTTCCATCGGTGTTGTACTGCTTGGGTCCCATCGGTGACAATTGCAGGACGTCCAGACGTTGGGTCATCTTCAAGACTCACCCTTCCTCACTTAAATTCAACTGCCCTGTTCAGAAAGCTGGAGCGTCATCCCCTAATGTAGCAACAATGTCAGTATAAAGGTCCTTGGGGGCGGGGTAAACCATTTTTTCTGCAAGTACTTGATAACAGCGTGATGCTAAATTTTGTCCATTTCCAAAAGAAGTCACTAGCAGTTACTATTAAAGTCTTCTTTGAACAATCGGATGTCCGTTTACCTGGAAAGAAACGATGCAGTTATTAATAAGAAGACGTGAAATTAATGCATGCAAGATTTCACAGCTCCAGCATCAGTCCTTCACAGTCAGCCTATTAAATTTTCATCCCACCCTCTTATATACAAAACATCAACTTGTCGGTTAGATGCATTTTCACCACACCTGTTTGGACGCTCTGAACGTCAAAGAAGTGGAATAAAAACAGCAAAGCATTTTGTCCATTGCTATAAAAATTCGTCAAAAAGCAAAGTTGAACTCAGAATGTAAAAATTATCTTTTTTCTAGTGCTCTAACGACTCTGCCAATTCACCACTTTTAATTGATTCCGCCACTTCTCAAGCTCAAAGCCTTGCGTTAATGTTACAAATTATTTTTGTTATATGGACTCTCTCATAACTTCAAAGTCAATCAAAATAACTTGTCTGTAATTTTCTACAAAACTGTGCAATTCATTAATGTTCTTTGATATTATCTGTTTATATCACATCTAAGCACATTGATATCACATCTAACCTTGTCGTTTGTATCACGTCTAGTCATGGCTATACAGTTTTATACAGTCTCGATGGATAAAACATACAGCAAAGATTTACTTTAATACGAATATTGAATATGTACGTAAGTATATATACATGAAATTGGTTGTGTATATGTTTCAATGTGTGCTTCTGTAAGCGAATTTGCAGGTGTGTATATGTGTAAGGGAAAGAGAGAGAGGGAGTGCGAACACCTCTTTCTGTATATGTATGTGTGTGTGTGTGTAATATATATATATATATATATATATATATATATATATATATATATATATATATATATATATATATATATATATACACATATATATATATATATATATATGTATGCTTGTATGTATGTATGTATGTATGTATGTATGTATATGAGTGTCTCTAAGTGTATAAGTGTGTTCATTTGTCTATATGAGTTTGTATATATGTATGTATGTATGTATGTATATATGTATGTGCGCGCGCGTGTGTATGCATGTATATATGAGTCCTGGCTGTGAATTTAAATTGCATCCGGTAGTGTGGTCATAATATGGGAGTTCCAGGGTTCTAAGGAGTGTAGAACCACCTCTTAGCCATTATTGTCCCCAGGTCAACTATCATCTGGGAGTGGTACGACCATTCGGGGTCCCAGCTATAGGTTAGTTAGCATATGAACCACTGGAGGTGAAAGACCCCTTTTCTCGTTAGCACTTCTTTCAAGAAGGTCAACTCGTATTAAAAAGAAAAAAGATCTGAAGCGCAGCTGATTTCCGGTAGTCTCAGCATCTGATGTGCCACTGGTTTTATAGTTGATTCCACGAAAAGTGAATTCGGTGCTGTACAACACTTTTTTCACTCAAGGCAAATCCACGCACAGGAACTTATTGGACTCTTGGAACGTTTGCATGGGCCTATTGAGTTTAAAAAGTGGTCTTACTCGGTCACGAGTTGATTCCTATCATGTATGCATGCATGCGTGTATGTTTGTATGTATCTGATGATGTGTGTGCATAAAGGATTGCATATCAAGATATGCGTATGTCAAGCTCTGAAGTAATCTTGCACTAACCAGATTTCTAGAAGCTACTTGTGGCTGGTAGAAGGTACTAGTACTTCCTCCCAAGGATCTATTTCATTCACAGTCAAGGTAGTGACGCTAACGCTGAGAAGTGTACGACTCCAGTATCACTCAAAACTTCATAATGCAGGTATCTCCTCCTGCAATCTGGATTCCTGATACATAAAGTTTCGCGGCGATGGTAAGCCTGTCGGCGGGACCAAGAATTTTGTACTGCTTGAAGCTTATAGTAAAGTCTATACACGAGTGACAGCGGGAAAGAGTTGTTGATAGAGCCTTGCTTTATCTTCGAACTGAGGAAGGGCCTAGAAATGTTGGTTTAGCAATCACTCAGTCACCAGGAAAACGTGCCTATAACAATATCCCACATATCCATCGAAGCAACAAAACAAAAATAACACTTGGATATGTAACATAGTCAAGCGGCCAGGACGTCAGTGTTGCTGATAGAAATTAAGAATCCCTGACACGCAAAGATAACCTTGGAATACTTATAAGTTTCACAATATTTAGCAATCGAGTACTTCAGAGTCAACAAAGCTGATTAACTTCAGGGCATGTGCAGAGAACATTCTTATCTCTAGAGGTAAAATCTAGACTGTGAATACCTTCAAGATCGTCTTGATGGTACATACCTCTTTTCGTGAGGGCTCAGAACATTTCATGGCATGAGCACAAAACTAAAGGTAAGCATTTTGGATACATCTCACCCAATATTTGCTCAAGCAAGAAATTCTGGCACGGCTAGTGATATGCATCTCTTGGGTCTGGTCGTTTGAAAAGGAAGAATGTCACATGGAATATATACATATTTCTTTGTGTCACCAATGAAATAAACTGATCGAAGCGTAGAACAGTTCGGTGACTCGAAGCACTATTGTGTAATTATAACTTCAATATAACACCGAGCTACCTGAAGAGAGCTTCATTGCTGAAGTTGGTGATGGCTAAACCTTCTTTTGTAAAGGCTACTCTGAGAATGGACATCACCAGCTAGGCGTCAGCCTTGCTGCGAAACGGTCTCTACCTAAATTAGAATCTAAGTTTTATTTCTTTCTTTTTGTTACTTTTTTTCTTAATAACACCACTGTCACTAATCTTGACATTGCAGTCTATACATTGAACGAAATAAGTACATATGAATCGTAAAAGAGCATTCCTCACAAGGTAACACAAGAGAATATAACCCCAGTTACCAGAAATAGCCCACCTCATAAAAACTATAGATAACCTTATATATAATACACCAACACCACACAAAACCGACCTTATACTTAGCATGAAATAAGGAAGCAAGGAAATAAACTACCATCTGTAAAAGAAAAAAAATATATATATATATATCTAAATTGTAATTAAAACTGTCAAAGCCGCAATATATGTTGTGCTGCACAGCTTCTGATGATCTTTCCTAACGATTTCACATTCATAACACAGCAAGCATTACAATCCCAAATCTTGCATTCCACCTTCACGCAAGTACTTGAGATTTGAAGCTTCCACATTTAGGACGGTTCTACAGTTACATACACAAACGTTCTCGACTTCATACAAAACTAAAACCATATGACGGATTAGTAAAAACTCGCTCTTCCAGAACACGCTAACCTGTTAACCACAGGCATGTTATCCCATCACTCCTGTTCGTTTTATCGAAACTACAACCTAAGTTGCATGCCACTTCAACTCGAATCTAGCCAATATATCCCCCTGGCTTTTTAACTATATCAATGATGTTATCTCAACCACCTACTTTCCCCTGACCCCATACTAAATGCTTCTCTCAGTTCTTTCTATCCGCAATACCATTCCACTGGAAATTCCATTCCATCGGCGATGTTGCTGCTGGCGTCAACTTGCTTTAACATGCTTTAACTGAACGTGAACTAACCATATTAATATCACTGGTCTCTGATGGCATGTGAAGCGCTTGGGGATAGGTCAACACTCCTGAGAGAACCATAACAAAACTATATTATTTGTTGTAAATAATGGGTTCACATTGTTTAAGATAATTTAATCCATAGGACCTGCTATAAAGTGGGGTGGGGTAGAATAGTTAGAGAATAGGGTAGACTGTTTTGCTGTAGTTATTTCATCTCTGCGCGCTGAGGTCAAATTTGCCTTTTATACTTTTCGGGTTCGATGAATAAAGTAACAGTTCAGGGCATTGGGTTGGCAGAATTGTCAGGGCGCTGGACGAGATGTCTTGTGTTACCTGCATGCATGTATGATGTATGTGTGTTTATGTTTGTGTTTGACTACCACCACCGTTTGACAACCGGTGTTAGTTTGTTAACGTTCCCGTAGCTTAGCGGTTTCGATGAAAGAGACCAATAGAATAAGTATCAGAGTTACAAAATTAAGTAATGGAGTCGATTTGTTCGACTAAACTCTTCAAGCCGATTCCCAGCATGGTCGCAGTCCAGTGACTGAAGTAAATAAAAGTTAAAGTTGCTTCTTTGCCAGTTATAACAGAGGAATCCTACTCTAACTCCCATAGCTAATAAATCCTACTTATTCTGATAATGCTACTATATTCTGTAATATTGACGTAACTAATTTATTCTAAAATGTCTGCCGGAACTAATTAATCTTCGATAACTATTTCCAGAAGAAGCATGAGACAGAATGATTTGAATAGATTTTGTTATGTAACTAAACAGAGTAAACAGTGAGGAAGATGGTATTGGGCCTACAGTGGAGGTCGTAGATGAAACAATGAATTGTATATATAATTGCTCTTTTGCTATATGTACATACATACATACATACATACATGTACATATTTATCTATCTATATACATACAAACACACACACACACACACACACACACACGCACATGCAGGAGTGGCTGTGTGGTAAGAAGCTTGCCTCCCAACCACATGGTTCCAGGTTCAGTCCCACTGCGTGGCAAGTCTCTTCTACTATAGTCTCAGGCCGACCAAAACCTTATGAGTGGATTCTTTCTTTCGTATATATATATATATATATATATATATATATATATATATATATATATACATATATATATATATATATATATATATATATATATATATATATATATATATATATATATATATATATATATATATATATATATATATATATATATATATATATATATATATATACATACATATATACAAACATACACACGCACACACATATATATAATACATTAAAAGTCATTTTCAATCTTGCTTACTTGCTTATAATGTTACTCAGCGAAACTGGCGCATAATGGGGAAAATTTTCAGAAAAAAATCTTCATCCTGAAAGGGAAGAAACTCTCATCTTTCTATTGGACAGTGGTTTGACAACGTAAATAAAAAACACGATTTCTCTTTCTTTACAATTTCTATTTTCGCTTTTGTTTAACACAATATTTTAATCATTTACAAATATCGCTAAGTGAATGTGATTTCAAAAATGTAATCTGTTTGAACAGTAAATATGTATATTTTAGCATTCTTTAAACAGACAATATTTTAATGTGTTTTAAAATTATTTTCAAGTGAATACCATTACAAAAAATTTGTTTGGTATATTCAAAAAATATTCTAAGGTCAAAATAACTTTTAAAATACGGTAGATATTTCGTAAGAGACCCGTTCGTAACCTCAGAGTGAAATAGTTTTTTTGAGTGCATTCAACCTATCACCCTCCAATGATTTGGCTGCTATTTCTAGTACGCCCTGCTACCATGTAACAACTATTTGCGATAAAGGACCCGAAATACCTGTAACGTGGTAGCATGGTGTGCAAGAAATTGCAGCCAAATCTTTCTAACCCACGAAACAAACGAGTCTAATTTAGAGTGTCTGTGTGTGTGTGTGTGTGTGTGTGTGTGTGTGTGTGTGTGTGTGTGTGTGTGTGTGTGTGTGTGTGTGTTTGGCGTGTTAGTCGTCTTGGGTCCTTAAGCCGATTTACAATGGATATAGGGTACCCGTTGGTTTTCAATATCTCTAGGAAGTGTGTAGTATGGGTCACCTTGTCCTCTATCCTGCTGCACTTGCTCTGGATGCGCGTGTATCCTATTTTGGCACCGAGTGGACAAACATAGCTCTACTGGCTGCTTTCATGTAGAACTCGGTGTGGATCTCCCCTTCTTCCGTTATATTCAGTTTGAAGTCAGGTAATAATAGTGATCCAGTGATGTCGGGATATTCTATAGTGAATTTAATGTTATTGAACGTCGTGAATAATCTGTCAGCCTCTTCACGGGAGGTTGTGAGTATGAGGATGTCATCTACGTACCTAGTGAAGAAGGCGCATGAGCGGCAGATGTTGAGTGCTCGACGTTCCAGATGGTTCATATAAGTGATGGCTAGTAGGCCCGAGAGACTGGATCCCATGGGGAGACCTCTTGTCTGTTTACATATATGGTTCTGGAAAGAGAAGTAGGTGTTGTCCACGATGATGGACAAAAGTTGATGTATATCAGCTGCAGTAAGTCCGAAGCAGTGGATGTCGGACGCTACTATGCAGTCAAATGAAAATAAGCAAAAAGATATCAGGATATCCTGTTGCTTATTTTGATTTTGTTCACCTGAGCTGTGCGGATAATACTGGACTGACTTGGTGCTTCAACTTAAGTACCTAATTCAACTGAATCTTAATTATTTCTTCTATATACATATACATTTATACACACACACAGACACAGACACACACACACACAGACACACACACACACACACACACACACACACACACACACACACACACACACACACACATATATATAGATATATATATGGTTTAGAAGCAAACTTCTTAATTTCACAACCAAACCTGCTCTGTTACATTATATAATACATACTATTAGCGCGAGCAGTTTGTATGAAAAATTAATTCGTTTATCAAATCTTATAGAAAACTATCTAGCTTTTACATGACGCCTTCGACTGCTCCAAGTCTCTGAGAATTTTAGTAACTTTCTAATGAAAGAAATAGCACTTGGAAATACCAATGGAGAAGATTTACTTATTGTGGAGCTCAAGTTTCCAGGGAGTGGTCAAGTCGCTTTGGTTTCCGGATCAAGAAGAATCTGAGAGGCAGTATCAAGTAAGAAGACTGTCACAGACTGGCAAATTTACGCACATAGCCAAATGAAGGCGTGCCACTCTTCCTCGTGATCTTCGCACACGAAGAAATTGTCACCATTAGCTTACTGGTAATAAGCACGCGTGCGCGCACACACGCGCACACACACTCATACACACAAACACACACATATGCATATACATATACATTCACTCAAACGCACACAGACTCATGTATTAAGTATTTTATGTATACATATGCATGTGGACGCGTGGACATGTGTGTGTGTGTGTGAGTGTGTATATAAGCCCAAGTGGACAGAGGGGAATCTATTACCTAACGTGTCCAGGATGTAAAACCCTATAAGGTCGCAAGTATCAGCGCTATCGTATGCCCCCATCGTGACGTCGAATGAGCCTTCAGGGTCAGTTCGTTTGACCCAGGTTGAATCCTGGTTGAATAGTAGCGTTTTCCTAGCGTGCATAATTATATCTATTTCTCTATCACTTAAGTCGGTAATTCGTCTAGCATATACTAACGCCGTATCAAGTAACATTTTCGATATCGATAAAAGTCTACTATATTGAATTGTCTGAACTAAAAGTGTTTCGTGTGGGCTCAAACCAATGTAACACCTCGATTGTGTTACGCCATAAAGAGAAATTACATACTTTCCTTATGTCTTTATTAACCCTTCTTAGGACGTGTTTACTCATCAGTCCGATTTCGGACTTGGCAGGGTTAATCAAGCGGCATTTAGGGTTGGAAGCGAAATTCGGTTTATGATCCTTGATAGTTATAAAAGCATTACGTTTAGATAGTATTTCTATCCTGTCGGCAATGTCCAGGTCAGTAGCTATTTATTTTGCCTCATTATTGATGTTATCATAGGTATGTGGTGCGGCCCGTCTATATTTTTGCGTGATGTTATTCTCTAAGAGCCTGTGGTAGTGATCATTATCTATCTTATAAAGGTTATTTCTCTTATCTGAAAATAGCAGGGTTCTATCTGAATTCTTAAGGAGATGTATATCGTATCTAAGTCTATGTTGAAAGGTGGACGAGGACTTACGGAACTTAAAGTTTGGTATAATACCCAGCGGGTCTGCTTCGAAAGATTCGAGTTCTTTGATCTTGGGTGGGAATCTTCTAGACCTGATGTTAAAGTGGTCTTTGTCCGAGTGTGATGTAGCTTGGTCGAAGGTTAAAGCTTTCCACCTCATGCGTCTTATAATATCAATGATTTTTCGAAGTAGCATTCTTTTGTATAGTTCATTTGATGGTGTAGGAATATTTTTAAATGAATATCCAAAGTTTTGTAAATCCATTAATGCGGAGAATATTACAGATAATTCGTGATTATGTAGAAGCGCCCAACCGGCGGTGGAATTGTGAGGAACGGACCTGGTAGTGGTCTGTTATCATACAGTTTGTGACCGGGGAGCGAAGAATCTTCGTTACAATATCACAAATCAGGAGAAAAGCATACCCTATAAAATATATGTCTAGTTCACGCTAGATATGAAACCAATGGTTTTTTTCTAAACTATTGCGTTACACACATATATATATATATATATGTGTGTGTGTATATATATATATATATATATATATATATATATATAACACAAATAATAAATGAGTATATGCATATATAAGTACAAGTATGTGCATACCTACATCTACCTGTATATATAGGTGCATATCTGGGTACAGGACATTGCAAACAAAACGTAGACAAAAAAATAATAATAACCAGAGTACAGAAAACACACAGACCACATAGACAACATTTTCCTTCATCAGCTGCCCCCACTCTAACACAGGGCGTTTCGAAGAGTTAGAGCAGGACGCATCGTTAAAATGGCTCTTCCCACGGACCACAAATTAAATTTGTACCATGGAGGAATGTAGTGGCGGACAGAAAACAAGACAGGAAAACAAACATATATATATATATATATATATATATATATATATATATATATATATATATATATACACACATATATATATGGTTTAGAAGCAAACTTCTTAATTTCACAACCAAACCTGCTCTGTTACATTATATAATACATGCTTTTAGCGCGTGCATTTTATATGAAAACTTAATTCATTTATCAAAGCTTATAGAAAACTATTTAGCTTTTACATGACGCCTTCGGCTGCTCCAAGTCTCCGAGAATTTTAGTAATTTTCTAATGAAAGAAATAGCACTTGGAAATACCAATGGAGAAAATTTACTTATTGTGGAGCTCAAGTTTCCAGGGAGTGGTCAAGTCGCTTTGGTTTCCGGATCAAGAAGAATCTGAGAAGCAGTATCAAGTAAGGAGACTGTCACAGACTGACAAATTTACGTGCATAGCCAAATGAGGGCGTGCCACTCTTCCTCGTGATCTTCGCACACGAAGAAATTGTCACCATTAGTTTACTGGTAATAAGCGCGCGCGCACTCACACAGAAATATAATGCTTTCTATTCGTTCAAACTTAATACTCATGATATGAGCGTAGATTTTTTATTTTATTATAGAAACCACATTTCGGCTATTTCAATCGTCTTTGATCATACACACATATATAGATGTATATACAAGCACACAAACACACACATCAAAAGGATGTGTTATAATACTATTACACATATATAAAAACAGCCATATATATATATATATATATATATATATATATATATATATATAAGTGAGCTTCTTCTAGCATATTGACAGACCGGTCACTGGTCAATCTTATATATATATATATATATATATATATATATATATATATATATATATATATGATATATGAGTATTTAACATTACATCAACAGTATAGTCTTGTATTTAAACTAAGTGACATCACTGCAAGAATACATTCATTAAATCTAAATCTATTTAGCACAGTGAAATAAAAAGAGGAAAAGCTAATACAAGCGCGCAAGTAGGGGGCCAACGAAATACGTGGGACCTTCATCAAAAGACGTCTCCAACTGAACGCGAGCAAAAAAGAATGTTAAATTATGCGGTAACTGTTAAAATTAAACATTTGTTTTAGATACAACCAGACAGTCGAGCGAAAATTCTTTACAAACGGAACTCAAATTTCAAAATGTGTCATCAAAAACTCTGTTACGTGACCCGTTAATACAAAACGCTTTAAGCCGGTGTATAAGACGCATTTTTTGTATACTTAAATATAACAGAAAATTATCAGGAGTCAAATGCTACCGTATCATAAGATGGGATACCGAGTGTATGAGTGTGTGATGAAACATATTAAATTTGTTTTCTCCACAAGATATACTTTTTCTCACAAAAAAGTAGTCAAGTTTATCTAATTTGCAAGAGTATGTCTTATATACCGGCAAATACGATTATTAATAGATAATTTGGTTTCATCCAGTAATGGACGCATGTTGCCATGGTGGCTGTTAAAAACAAACGAAGTTCGAATTTAGCAGATATGTCAAATTATCGTATATTTATCGTAAATTGAATTTTCTTTTAATTTTCACATAATTTAAAAGGTATTACAATCTACAATTTATTGATATATGTTAATAACTCAAATAACTTTCCTTAGTTATAATACTGCCTCTGTAACAATCAATTGCGTTGACAGGTAAAAAGCTATGTTAGTAGAATGCTCATGCGAGTGAGATTAACTAAAGTAACACTCACAATTGAGCAAATATGCGTGTGTGTGTGTGCATGTATATACATATGGTTAATACTTTTTATAACACATAAAATGAATAGTATACATTAATGTAGGACAAAAAATACTTCTTGTGAAAAACAGAAACAACTTTTTTTTATAGAATTTTTAGAGAATTCGACTAGAGTAGGCAAAATATCATTTGCATTGATACTTGAAAATTTTTTATACATAAATCTTACATCGATTTATCACAGCAAAACAGAAGCCTGGTGTCACTTTAGTTCTTGTTTGTCCTCAGTTAGATTCCCCGTATCACTAGTGCAACTAAAGGAATTGTACCCTGGAATTTATATTTCTGATGTGCAGAAACTACGATGTGTCTAGTCTCTCTGGCTGATGAGAGGACTTCTATTTTCATGTTTTTTTTTTTTGTCCTTTTCCGTTAATCGTTTCTATGTATCATTTCAATTTCATTGATTCGTAGTGCAAACAGTATCATACATTTTCGCCCTATCTATCAATATCTTTCCCTCTCGTTGTGACAATTTTATCATTTTCCCCCTCCGTCATTCCTTTTCTGTCTCTCTCTTCCTCTCTTCTCTCTTTCTTTTTTACTTTGTCTTTCTTTGTCACACTGATTTTTTTTATTTCCATCTTACTCTCCCTACTACTTACTAATTTTCTCCCTCTCTCAATGTTTCCTTTCTGTCCCTCTCTTATTTTTTTACCAGCTCGTTTTCACACTTACTCTCTTTTTTCCTTCGCTCACAATTCATCTATCTGCTGCCACCGTCATTGAGGATTAATCCTAGAACTACTTTCTTTTATTCTGTATTTTCGACTGAAAATTTCGTCAGACGCTTTTCAATTCTACACTTTTATCCCACACTACCAGACCTTAGTCCCTCCTTTCTTCTGTCCTTTCACACTACAGCTCGAGGTGGGTTGCTTTTTTCTGTACCTCATCGAAAGTATATTACATATATATATGTATGCATAATATATATTATATATATATTATATATACATATATATTATATATTATATATATACATATATATATATATATATTATATTTTATATATATATATATATATATATAAAATATATAGTATATATGTATATATAATATATAATATATATATGTATATGTATATGCATATATTGGTACAGTCACCAATTGTAAACAACATGAAGTACGAAAGCAAACGAGTAAAATACGCAAACAATGAGAGATAAAAATGGAAAACAGGACAAGTAACACAAATAACGACTCTTCATCAGTTGTCGGCTGTCTCTTTACTCCACATTTCAAGCATTCAACGACAATATGAGTCTTCGAAGACAGTTGCTCCCATAAACACCAAAATAAAATTTTGGATTTATGGAGGGTCAAAGTTGGAAACAGAAAAAAGACAGTGGAGACATACAAAGAAACCAAACGAAAACAAACATGGAGGGTCGTTAGACCAGAACGAGGAGAAAATAGTGAACGCTAGGAGAAATATCTTCCTTGAAAAGAGAAAAGACAGAAGAGAGAGAGAAGACGTCCAGTCCATAGAATGTCATACAGGAAAAGAAAGATAGTCACGTGTGAGGAAAAGAAAGATGGACGATGGTCACGTGGGAGCAACGAGAGAAAAAAAAGAGAAAGAGGGGAGAGAGAGAGAGACAGATAGAAAACGGTGATGGGGAGAAAACAGTATAGAGTCGCATCAAATAGGTTATGATAAACTTACTTGGAAATGTATGCGTAGCGTTCAATTAAATAATAATATAAATTATATATATATATATATATATATATATATATATATATATATATATATATATATATATATATATATGTTTACTCATTACCGCAGTGATTTTCCCTATATCCTTGACGCCACCAGAAGAGTAGTACTATGGATTTTAAAGTCGTATGAGTTCAAACGCGTTGAAACTACGATGAGTCTTATCTTCATGGTCGATGGGAAGATTTCTATGGTTATTTATCCTTTGCCCCTTATCTTTTTCCATTAAGCTTTTCCGTGTTCCACTTCCACTTTTTATATGATATATATATATATATATATATATATATATATATATATATATATATATATATATATATATATATATATATATATACTCTCTTTTACTCTTTTACTTGTTTCAGTCATTTGACTGCAGCCATACCGGAGCACCGCCTTTAGTCGAGCAAATTGACCCCGGGACTTCTTCTTTGTAAGCCTAGTACTTATTCTATCGGTCTTTTTTGCCGAACCGCTAAGTGACGGGGACATAAACACACCAGCATCGGTTGTCAAGCAATGCTAGGGGGACAAGCACAGACATACAAACACACACGCACATATATATATATACATATATACGACGGACTTCTTTCAGTTTCCGTCTGCCAAATCCACTCACAAGGCTTTGGTCGGCCCGAGGCTATAGTAGAAGACACTTGCCCAAGGTGCCACGCAGTGGGACTGAACCCGGATCCATGTGGTTGGTAAGCAAGCTACTTACCACACAGCCATTCCTGCGCCTATATATATGTGTGTGTGTGTGTGTGTGTGTGTGTGTGTGTGTGCATGTGTATATATATATATATATATATGTGTGTGTATGTATGTATGTATGTATGTATATATATATATATATATATATATATATATATATATATATATATATATATATATATATATATATATATATATATATATATATATATATTCTTATATGCATGCATACATACATATGTTTGTCTATGCACGTTTATAAATACATGTATATATGTGTATACATATGCGTATATATGTTTACTTATGCATGTCTAAACAAAATTAAAATGTATTGGCATTCTTGTATGTTTCTCGTAAATTGCGCTAACGAGAGACTATCTAAACCCGTGGGACCTTCATCAAAGGCGGTCTCTAACTGACTGTGGGCTAAAAGATTTTGAAATTAAGCGTTAAACGATAAAATGAAAAGAAATGTATATTTTAACTACAACCAGATAGAGTTGTAAAATTTCTTTACCAAAAAGAAGTCAATTTCCAAAATAAGTCATTAAAAATATTGTGAGAACGACTCACAAGTAATAAGTATTATGCATTAATGCTGAAAAAACACTTCTTATGAAAACATGGGCATACTTGTGTAAAATCATGTTTAGTGGTAGGCAAAAATATTATCTATCCCTAAGTATCGGTAGTTGAAGGTATACTTAAATCTGTTTAGTACATCAAAATAGAATCTACACGCACGCATGCACATGCGCGTACGTAAACACACACACGGGTGTATGATTGAATTGTGATTACTAAATATGAATATTTAACATTTCATCAACTGTGCTGTGGTTGAAATTTTTAGAGACTACTTCTCTTGGAATCGATCCTCTTTTTTATGCATTCCTCGATTTTTTAAAACAGAATAGCAAAATATAAACCAACAAAAATGTAAATAAGTAAATCGACGACTCATGTATCAAAAGACATTTTTATTTAGCATCAACTTCAGTATCATTGCATTTTTTATTGGTTGCCTTTCTTTCTCTCTTATTTCCAGTTGTAAGATTTTTTCCTCAACTACATCTTAACAAGAATCTGCACAATCCCACAAATTCAACGGAAGGCCAACCAAATTAGTTACTATATGATTTGCCACATTTTTTTTTTTTTTTACTTAATGGCGATTCTTCTTATCACAATATACAATGTTCCTAATCTAAAACTCTCTTTCTGTTTCTTCAGAAATTAGAACGATCGTATAACTGTATTTTATCTTGTTCTGTAATTGAAATCATAGTATGGAAATTTCGGGTAACGTTTTCGACATAATCCTGGAAGTCATTAACACATATCTTGTGATAAAATTGTTTGTAGAATTCTTCTAATTCTTCCCCTACTCTTTACCAGAGGACAACAATGTCATCTATGTTCAAATAATCTAGGTTAACAATATATGCCTAGATTCAGGAATTTTATTAGTTTTTTGAGCATTATTTCTTTGATTTTATAATACTTATATTCACCAAACTCAGTAGTCTTTGGCGAAAATGTTTCCTGAACTTCTTAGTTTCAACAAATGCTAAAATGCATTCAAGGAAATGGTTTCATTTAGTTTCCTCTCTTATGTACTTCTTCTATCTTATTGACTTTCGAAAGCCTTATTAATTCTTTAATTTGTGGTAGATTTAAATTTCTTCCTTGAAGAGTTTTTATCAATATTTGATAGCTAAATCTCCTTGAAAAGATTTGCGGGAAAGGCTACTAGTCATTCTTGAATATTTTCGCACTATACTGGATAAGCATTCCATACTGCAACTATTGGTCTAAGGTTGCAATCATCCCCTCTTAATGCTATAACTCTACCAAACTTTGGGATTTCTAATTCAAAGTGACCTGAAATATTATTAAACTTTATTTGGTTTGTTTATGATACGTGAAAGATTTTGTACATTTCATCAATAAATAAATATTTTAAAATGGTTTACTTGTTTTATATCTTTGACAGAATCAACAAAAACAAGTTGCAGACAAAGCCTCGTGCATTGCCAAGTTATGACCTCAGGAAAATCATTCTCAAGTTTAGTACTCATTCCTGAATTCTTGCCAAACATCGCACTTCAGAACAAAACAAAACATACAATCAGGCTATTTTACTGTTTTTTTTTTTGTTTTTTTTTTAGCTATTCATTATCACATTCTGAAAAATACAGACTGTATAATACAGAAGTATATATTGTTTCAGTATCTTGTCCTTTCGACTTAATCAAATCGAATAAGAATATTGGTTAAAAATCACAATCTATAGCTTTCACAAAAATGATGCTAACTGACTTGCAATCATTGAAGCCTCAACAACGATAAGGCGAATTTTTACTGTTTGTTGAATTATTTTTCTAAATCTTTCGTTTTTAATTTCCTTCGCAGTACGATATATTATTTTAACGGCTACCTTATGAAAATGAAGTTTTATTACCATTTCAAATCCATTTTTTATTTGTCATTCAATACCATCTTCAATATCCGAACATAGCCTGTTTTGTTTCGCTATATTGTAAAAAATATTAAAAATTTTGTGAAGGCGCCTGGCGTAGTGGTTAAGGTTTTGCATTCATGATCGCACTCACGATTACCAACCGGTCAGATGTTGTGCGCTTGAGCAAAATGCTTCGTTTCACGCGGCTCCATTCAGTTGTAAATGGGTAGACCTGCCCGCCTAGCCAGCGGGGTGACATCATTCGAAATCTACACCAATGTGAGGAAGTGCGTTGTGACTAGTGGTTTATAACAATATCCGATAGTTATGTTGATACAGTGATTAAAAATTTTTACATGTGTTTATGTACGCCTCCTTTTTTTTTTTTGAATCATTGTTTTTTTTTATTTTAATTGCATTCTCTCCGCATTCCTTTGGTTGCATTTCACTTATATCATGTGATTTTGACAGAAACGACTATTACTTTATTTCGATATTTCAACATTTCAGTTTCTCCATTCCTTTGAAACATAGATTCTCTTAATGATTATGGACATGGATTTTTTGCCGTGATAATAGCCAAGTTTCTTATTGATAACGAGTAACCCATCATATTTTCCTTGAATTCCTCAACCTTCTTCATACGCCAGCACTATGGGAAAACACGTCTTTTATCTTGCTCAGTTATAGATGTTCCATCGCATATAAATTTTAAAGCTTGACTTTCAATCAATTCTTGCTTCAAAAGTTTATCACTCATTGAAATTGCTAAAGATTTTCTTTCATCCTGATCTTACCTCGAATCAGCACTAGGAAGTTTTCTTCGAAAGTTCGTCATGTTTTACTGACTTATATTATAAGTGTTCAAACTGTAAATGAACATTGTGAAAATGCCTCAATATGTTCTTCACGGCAAATCATTGAACTAAAATTCATTTCATGGTTCACTAATAAAAGAAAAAAAACATATAATAAAGTTTCATGTAAGAGCCGTTGCCACTACTTTTTAAAAATTAAATGTTTATTTGTTTTGTCGTGCTAAAACAAATGAATACCTGGCGATACAGAAACTTATTACTACAGTTATTCACTAAATATATTAACACTAAAAATACGAGTAAAAATGCAATTCAGAAGTTGTTTTGAGAACTTTCAATGTAAAATTTGCATGAGAATAAGTTTGAATATAAATATTAATAATTATCCAAAAATATGGTTGACGTTAAAGGGAATATGGTCGAAGAATTGAAAATACTGTTTTTATTTTTCATTTCCAATGAAGAATCAGACGCTTGAAAAAGCGACTTACATTTCAGCTGCTTTTCGCGAAAACGGTAAAAAAACGAGTTGGGAAAGAAATTTGAATGTTATTTTAGGGTGTTTCGAAGTAAAATTAAGAGAAAATAACATAGAATCAAGATTTTTCTCCAATTTTTCACTGAAGAATAATGCGTGTTGAAAAAAAACTTTCCATTTCAATAGTTGCAGTAAAATGCTAAAATACGAGTTAACAAAGAAATTCAAAGGTTGTTTTGGAAAGTTCAACATAAAATTTGCATATGACTAAAATTTGCATACGACAAAATAAATGATTATTCAAATAATAATCATGATTATGAAAAAGAAAGTGAGCAAAATGAAATACTTATAGAAAATATTGCATAGAATTTGAAAAGTATTTTCAACCTCTTTCAATGATGACATTCGAATCAGACGTGCTACAGTTCTTAGTCTGATATTAAGAATATGGCCATTTGCTTGTCGGGGAATTTCTAGGTTCGGAGATTTTTTTTTTTTTTAAATATCAACATCGTAGCTATTTTATACTCTGGTGAAATCCAAAAATCAACTCATAAATTAAAAAATTGCTGCACACAGATATATAGGCAGAATAGTTGGTGGTGGTACGTTTTCCATGGATTCGCAGATGAGATTTGAGCCTAGCAAAAGGCAGAACATGATCTGTCACAGACTGTGCACACAAAAGGTCATCGTCATTCATCTTTTCGATCGTTACATTCTTCCTTAGATCTCTTTTGAGTCTTACATGCGTTATCTTGGCCTCTTCAAATGCTTTCACTCCACTCCACACTTTTGTTCGCCATCCAACTCAATCCGAAGCAAGGGTTTCTATGTCTTCTGGATCCATTCCAAGTGACCTCAAAGAAGTCTTTATGCCGTCCTGAAACCTTTTTTTAGGTTTACGCTGATAGCGTTTCCCCTCTGCAAGCTCACGATAAAACAGCTGTTTTGGCATGCATTCGTCTGCCATTCGAACAATATGGCCACACCATTTCATTTGGTTCCTCAAAATCATAGCTTTAATTGAGGTGATGCCTGCAGATGTAAGGACATCTGTGTTTGGAGTAAAAGAACTCCATTTAATTTTTAAAATGCAATGAAGGCATTTTTGGTGGAATGTTCTAATAATTTAAAATGCCTTTCATAACAAGTCCAAGATTCACAGGCATACAACAGAGATGGTAAGACAACTGATTTGTAAAGAGCCAGCTTTGTATTCTTATATGTCGCTGGCACCAAACGCGTGACTCCAAGCCATCAAAAATCTTATGCTACCCTTTGAATTTGCAGCTGTATTCCTGTATTGATTTCTTTCATTTTGAACAGAGTTTTCAAGGTAGATGAACGAATCGACAACCTCAAGTAATTTACTCATAGCAAAAATTTTAGGTGGGGTTACGAACAGCACCACACGCAGGTTGATGCATTACAACTGTTTTTTTTTCAAGTCGATGGTCAAGCCAAAATCATCACAAGCCGAGTCAAATGCAGATGCAAGAGATTGCAGACCTGTTTCACAATGACTGACAAGATCGCAATCGTCAGTGTACAAAAGTTCCCTAATAAGTGAAGTAAAAACCTTCGTTTTGAATTTCAGTTTGGTTAGATTAAAAACATTTCCTGTTGTTTGATATTTTATGTATATACCCTACTCAGCGTTTTGAAAAGCATGTGACAACACAACAGCAAAGTATATTGCAAAGAGGGTGGGTGCATCAAGGTCTCTTTGCTTTACTCTATTTTCCAGAGGAAAAGTTTCAGAGAGCCCACCACCTAAGTTAACTCTAGCCTTCATATCTTGATACAAAGCCCTGCTCATGTTTACAAATTTTTCTCGGCAACCTATTTTCCTTAGAATTAGCCACAGAGCATTTCGATTAACAGTATCGAATGCTTTACTCAAATCAACAAAGCAATGGTATAGAGCAAGATTCTGTTCCATGCACTTTTCTTGTAATTGTCTGACAGTAAAGATACAATCAGCTGTGCCCCTGGAGGAACGAAAACCACACTGAGACTCAGACACTATATTTGGAACTATAAAGGTAGTTAAACGTTCTAATAAAATGCGGACAAGTACCTTTCCAACCACAGACGAAAGCGAAATCCCACGAAAATTACCACACAGGTCCTTTGGCCCCGATTTATACAAGGAGACTAAAATGGCATCAATCCAGTCTTGAGGCACTTTCTCCGTTCTCCAACAGTGACAAATTATATATTCAAGATTTCAAACATTTTGTCACCCCCATATTTCAAGACTTCTGTACAGATTCCATCAGACCCTGGAGACTTATTGTTATTCAGCTTAATCACAGCTAAATAAATGTCATTAAGAGTTGGTTCAAATGCCATCTCTTCTATAACTGGAAGGTGTTCGATTTTTTCTACTGTCCTCATGTCAGCGGACGATGGTTTATTCAAAAGTGCAGAAAAATGTTCTACCCAGCGCTTATGAATAGAAGCGGTGTCAGTCAGAAGCAAACGTCCATTTGCTGTTCTAACTGGAGCTATTGAAGATTTGGGGTCATATACCTCCTTAACATAAGAGTACAAATCCTTGGCATCATTTCTATCAGCTGCTTCTTGTGCCTCTTTTGTTCTATCATTCCACCATCCCTATTTAATTTTCCTTAGAGCAGTCTGCACTTTTCTTTTTCAGCTTTCTGTAAACTTCATTTGAGTTGGGGTTCAAGGACTGAGAAAGAAGTGTATTGCTTAAGTTTTGTTTTTCTAAAAGTAGATCATGAATTTCTGTTGATCTATCTCAGAACCAGTCACTGGACTTATGTGATTTAAATCCCACTGACGAACTTGCAGCCTGAAATACTTTTGTTTGGGTCAAGATTGATACTTTTTATAGCATCGTGGAACCTTTGCAAGTTGCTTGATAATTTAAAGTTTGCAACATTTAACTTTTGAGTACCTTAGGACAAGACTGTCGGTTTATAGGCATTATCGAAAAATTTATTTTTCCCCGCATTAGATGACGGTCAGTCCAGCTCTCTGCCCCTCTCATGGCCCGAACGCTAGTAACGTCTTTCATATCACGTTTTCTGATCAGAATATAATCTATGAGATGCCAGTGCTTAGATCTTGGGTGCATCCAAGTGGTTTTATATTTATTTTTCTGCTTAAACAGAGTGTTGGTGACAACCAGATTATTCTCAGTACAAAACGTCAAAAGAGCTACTCCATTTTTATTACATTTTGCAAACCCATGTCGACCTACAACAGACCATGAAATATAATCCTTTCCAGTTCTTGCAATGCAATCTCCTAATATGACCAGCTTGTCAGAAATTGATACTTTCCTCAATAATTGTGCTAGATTATCATAATACTGTCCTACAGTTTCATCAGAATGGGACATTGTTGGTGCATAAATACTGACTACGGTAAGAAACCTACCTTTTATCAGTTTAATGCGGCTTGACATGATCCATTCAGATATACCACTTCGAAGCTCTGCAATGGAGGATGCTAGTGTATTCTTGAGAGCAAACCCAACACCAGATTCTCTACGCTGGTCCTTAGGTAGGCCTCTCCAAAAGACAGTATATCCATAAGTAGGTTCATCTACTTGATCCTCACCAGAGAGACAAATTTCAGAGAGTTTCAGAGAGCGCAACTATATCAAGGAATATTTCTTAAGCTCACATGCATAAGTGCAGCCCACCTTTCTGGCCTCTTGTTGAAATTATCATCAAGAAGTGTGCGCTCATTCCCACAACCAAAATTCAAAGGAATTTTAATTTTACTTTTTCTTGAAGATTGTTTGACCACAGTGGCAGGATGACGACCGGGTCCAGCCTGTGATACACTGGGACACCTGCCGAGCCAGACTTGTTTCTCTGACGTTCCCAAGTCTTTTTTGCCATTTACTGAATCTGTTTGAGACATTTTAGAGTAAGTTACAAGTGCATTTTTAGGTTTCTACCAACCAACCAACCAATTCAATGATTTTACTAAGATTTGGTGCAGATAAATAATTTTCAGTGGGTGTAGCTTGAACTGCACTACCCCCACCCATTGGCCCAAGAAGACTTTCGTCGGTGTGACATGAAAATTGACAAAACCAGGAACTTCTTAGGCCTCAGGTTTTATTTCGAAGATTTCCTTCTCCTAGGTAGATTACCAACTAAGGTTAAAGAGCTTCTACCTGCCCATAAGGTAAGCTATCCCATTCCAGACACCAAACCGACACTCAAATACTCTATAAAGTGATCAAAGGTCACTCCGGTGACCGACGCGGAGTAGCTCATTCATACATAAAAAAAAGAAAGAAAAAAGTACGATATGTGATTTGGAAATGTAAATAAGAATTATATATAAATATAAAAAAGTAAAAGCTATGCAATAAATATAAATATGTATATTAAAGTAAAAATATACATATATATACATATAAAAAAAAAGATACATACTTATTTGCAGACATTTTATGGAATGGCCGTTGACTGTTCAGGGGTTCCTCTACCGTTTACATATACATATATATATATATATATATATATATATATACATACATACATACATACATACATACATACACATACATACATGCATACATATATATGTGAGTGTGTGTGTGTACGTGTGTGTGTGTGTGTGTGTGTGTGCATGAATGTATGTATGTATGTATGTATGTATGTGTGTATGTATGTATGTATGTATGTATGTATGTATGTTGATCATCTCTCAGTCTGAATAAATGAGTAGAATATCTTCAAAAGTTCTCCATTACCTTCACTAGTCGGTTTTGAAGACAAAATCCACACATATCTGCTTCGGCCTTATTTTCTAAAAATTTCAAAAAGTTATTTCATTAAAGTTTTCTCCCCGACTGGTTTTTAGATATTCTTTTAAAACATCTTCCTCCCTGTGAGTGTTTTAGTCTACTAATTTCGTGAATAATTTCAGTTAATCGAAGTATTTGTACTTGCTGTGACACATGCGAGATCCTACCGTATAAATATCTGCATCTAAGTTTAACTGGATCATTAACTATAACTAACAAACCACCATCTTGAACTTCGTCGTCATTAAGCTTCACCGTGATAATTTTTATCATTATCATCACCACCACTACAACCTAATACAGCTCATAAACATTTCCCAGTTATCAGGTTTCTTCAGTTGACGTGGGAGCAGATGGAGAAAGAAATAAAAATCCTGCAGGCACTGTCCTTACACTGTAAAACAATCAAAGAAAACAACTTTTTAAACATGACCCTCCAGATAACAGTAAAAGACTAACGGAATTCCAGGAATGCATTAATCCTAGTTAATATATGCAACTCCTTCCCTAACCGTTATTTTCTGTGTCACTCTCTCCATACACCACCTTAACTCCTTTAATTAAAGTGGCCGATCTTTCAAGTTTATCATATTTGAAGTAAAATCTCATTTTTGAAGAAATTCCAAAAATGCAGTCATTTTTCTGAAGACTTCCAATGTTTTATTTACTTTCCTTCCATCCATTATTTTTTTTTTCCTCAGAACATTTTTGTAAGAGAGAAAACTAGAATGAATGCCAAAAAGAAAAAGTGTTTATATGTGTGAATATATTTGAGACGTATGTCATCGTATATAAACAAATAGATGTATATAGTCTGTGGTAAATATTTATTGCGAAAATCAAAAGAAAACCAAGTTGAATAATTAAAAAAGATTCATTAAAAAGGTCATGAAAAATTTAAATTGTACAAAGAAAGTACAACCGACCGCCACTCGCAGAGAAGTATAGTTTGATAACATGTATACATCCTCTCGGCCTTCTCACTGTTAACCTACAGCATAACCAGGATGTGGCAACAAGAGAGAGAGAGAGAGAGAGAGAGAGTTACGGCTGGTACTCCTTTATAGTTAAGTGAACGGTAGGACTGCGAAAGGGAGTGTCTTGCCCAAGAGCACAACACGATGCCCGGACCAAGGATTAGACCCAAGATTTCAAGATCATGATCCCAATACTCTAATCACTGTGCCATATAGCTTCATAAAATTTGAATTATCTAGTTTTATTTTCTATCAATTTGTCTATATAAACTGTTGAGAATAATGATGGAACGAAAATAATGAGAAGTTTGAGAAATATATTTCAGTGAATTAAGTAAACGCTTTGTAGTCTCAGGACTCAAAATGGTGAATGCGTTACTCCGAAGAATGGTGAAGATGCGCTGAAAAAGCTATTTCGCTGTACCTTACGGGACTCACCCTTACGGATGGTAGTCTCTATACCAATCAAAGAGAATAGGGAGGTTGAACAGGGACCCGGTTCAACGTCCGAGCAAACGTCGGACGTTTGCATTGCTATAGGTTTATAAAGAAACATAATGGAGAGAGATAAAATGAGTAACAGTTGAGTACTGGGGTCGATGTAATCGACTTACCCCTCCTCCGAAATTGCTGGCCTTGTGCCAAAATTTGAAACCAATATTTACGAATATGTGTCACGTCTCTCGTGAGTGTTACTGCTAACATTTGAACTGCTGCATAGTCGGACCATCTGAGACTAAACCAATAATTTTATTAAGCTTGTTTGGTGAAGAGGAGGGTAGTCAGTGGCCTTCCAATATTGTGCAAATGTGCTAGTTTATGATGCATGATTGAGTATCTTAGTTAGGTCTTAGTTAGGTAGGCCAAATGGTAAGCCTTGGATAAAATCTTTATCGCTATAGGAGTAAACTTCAATGGAAATCTTAGGCGAGACAGTGTTTCAAAACAGATGAAGGCGAACATCGACACAATATATATGAGTGTGTGTATGTGTATATATGTATACATAAGTGCCTGTATGCGCACGTGCATGTGACTGTGTACAAGCGCGTGTGCACCTGCACATATGTATGTGTATGTATGCATATGCGCACGTGTTTATGTATGTGTGCGCGAACATATGTCATTATACCTTCTTTCCTCCTCTCTGATACCTACCTATCACACTAACCTATCACATACGTCTATTTATAGGAATTTGACATTCTTGTATTCTTCCCTCCACTTTAAATTTTACTACTAAAACTACTACTCATTTTGGTATCAGGCCCACCTCTACCTTCTCTCTACCCATCCCTTAATACAGCTCTATCATATCGCCCCTACTCACATATCTCACACTTATTCACTCCTTACCTTCTCATCTTTTCCTATCCACCTTCTGAGTTCAAATTCCGTCGAGGTCGACTTTGCCTTTCATCGTTTCGGGGTTTTAGAAACGCGTACCAGTTGAACACCGCATCTTCGTTATCGACTACCCCTCTTCCTCAAACTTGCTGGCCTTGTGCCAAAATTTGAAACCATTACTATGACTATTATTATTGCCTTTGTACAGCTTCTAACGCTGGATATGTACTACAGTGTCAGATGTTCACTACCAGTGAACTAAGGTAACACCTCTTATTTTTCGAGCACCTTCCGGAGTATTCGAGCGTTTCCAAGCAGTGCTGTTTTCTGCAAGTGCTCCACCCTTATTGCAGCCCCTATTTGTTTCACGTACTTCTTGAGATCTTTGCTCACTGCTTCCAGGGCTCCGACTATGATTGGTACTACTGCTACTTTTTTCATCGACCACAACTGCTTAACTTCCCAAGCTAACCTGTCACATCTCTCGACTTTTCTTTCTTCCTTGTCGCATACCTTGTTGTCAGCTGGGCATGCTATATCTATGATCCAGCATAGTTTGTTTTCTTTCTGAATTAAGACTGTCAGGCTTCCTATTCTCAATCTCTATTATTATTATTATTATTGTTCAATAGTTTTATTTTCATAACGTACTTTCACTTCACTACCGAGCGCAGCTCTGTGCGCCTTGGGTATGTGCTGTGGTTTGCTGTGGTGCTCTTATGGTTACTGTATTGAAAGTGTTTTGCGTAGGATGTGTGCAGTGCCCAGTAGTGCAATTTTCTGTATGTTATATATGTTTGTAAGTCCTGGTGTTTTTGTTATGTATTTGTCTGAATATTTTTTATTATACCTAAGGCACCTACTATGATAGGCATTGTTTCTTCTTCTTCTTCTTCTTCTTCTTCTTCTTCTTCTTATTATTATTATTATTATTATTATTATTATTATTATTATCATTATTATTATTATTATCATTATTACTACTATTATTAATATTATTATTATTATTATTATCATTACTACTATTATTATTATTATTATTACTACTATTACTACTACTATTATTATTACTACTATTATTATTATTATTACTACTATTAATATTATTACTATTACTACTACTATTATTATTATTATTATTATTATTATTAATATTATTACTACTACTACTACTACTATTATTATTATTATTACTACTACTACTATTATTATTATTACTGCTATTATCATTATTACTACTATTATTATTATTATTACTATTATTATTACTATTATTACTATTATTATCATTATTATTATTATTATTATTATTATTATTATTATTATTATTATTATCAAAAGTGAATTAACGAA
Source organism: Octopus bimaculoides (assembly GCF_046866305.1). Classification (NCBI taxonomy): domain Eukaryota; kingdom Metazoa; phylum Mollusca; class Cephalopoda; order Octopoda; family Octopodidae; genus Octopus; species Octopus bimaculoides. Next base: position 50,760,307 of record NC_142932.1, on the reverse strand, counting down.
ATGGTTAGTGAACCCCCACACCGGTGACAACTCATTTTCTAGTAGACAGTGTCATACGCAGCCAAGTTGACTAGTGTTAGTAAAAGCTGTCATATTTGTGTATATTCTAAAATATTTTATGCCGTCTCCCCCATCACCTCTTTCCCCTCACCTTCACCCTCCTTCTTTTATTATTCCTGATTCTCTCCATCACAACTAACTAAACCAAAATGGATTTGAAGCTTTCTAGAACAGAATTTTCAATTATTATTTCAGAATAAAACCACACATAACAATGAACAAAAAAAAATGCAGCGAGAATAAAATTTCTAATCAATTAATTTTATTTATTTTCGTTTTAATAAAAATGGCATAGAAATAACATCATATAACCAGCACTAGCACCACCAAATCATCACCACCACCACCAACAACAACAATAGCATCATTACCGTTACCACCAACACCGCAATTACATCAAAAGCACCAACAAGGCGGCGGGGTGGCGGAATCGTTAATACTCCGAGCAAAATGCTTAGCGGTATTTTGTCCGTCTCTACGTTCTGAGTTCAAATTCTGTCGAGTCGACTTTATCTTTTGTCCTGTTGGAGTCGATACAATAAGTACAGTTGAGTACCAGGGTTGATGTAATCCCGAAATTACTGGCTCTGAGTCAAAATTTGAAACCAATATTACTGGCTCCAACAGTGCCATCATTATCACCACTACCACCACTACAACAGCAGCGGCAGCAACTACACTCACAACACCACTCGTACCTTTACCAACACATCGACATTTACATGTCTATGACTAGTACTCATGAAATATCACCAAAACTCACGAGGACAAAATCACAGCATCATCAGCACCACCACCGACAATACCAACAATAATATCATCACTACTACCACTACAACAACAACAACAGCGCGACTAGACCACTAACAACAACAACACAAGCAACACCATGACCACACCAAATGTGTCAATAATACCAACACCACTAAGGCTGCGAACTGGCAGAACCGTTACCGCGCCGGACAAAATGCTTAGCGGTATTTCGTCCGTCTTTATGTTCTGAGTTTAAATTCCGCCGAGGTCGACCTTACCTCTCAACTTTTCGGAGTTGATAAAATAAGTATCAGTTGAGCAATGGGGTGGATGTAACCGACTTAGCCTTCACCCACCCGAAATTACTGGACCTCTGACAAAATTTGCAACCAATATAACTAGCAGCAGTAGCAGCATCAAGTCCACTACTGACAATAAAATTAACGAGTCAAGGAAAGAACAATTATGTGAACGCTCAACCAGTTAGCCGCCTATTTCCCTCCGATCACATCCTACCGACTTATAAAATGAATAGACACATTGGATAATGTAGACTAACGAACAGACAGGTTGGTCATTGCTGGACCGTCTTTGATCTTACGATCTGTATAATCAGAGCTGCCCTGAGCCTAAAGATCATCATCATCATCAACAACAACAACAACATTATTAATGACTCGAAAACAGCAATTAATAGAGTAAAGTTATATGAATTGTATTGTATAATGTATACTATACCGTACTGTGAACATCACCGAACAATACACTGTACTGTACTATATGCTACTGTACCGAAGGCGCATGGCTCAGTGGTTATAGTCGGATTCATAATGATGAGGTAGTGAGTTCGAATCCCGATCCGAGCTGTGTCTTATGTTCTTGAGCAAGACACTTTATTTCACGTTGTTCTAGTTCACTAAGTTGTAGGAATGAGTTGCGACGTCAATGGTGCCAAGCTGTATCGGCCTTTGCCTTTCCCTTGGACAAGGCTGGTATGCATGGGTGACTGCTAATCTTCCATAAACAACCTTGCCCGGGATTGTTCCTCGGAGGGTAACTTTCTGGAGACAATCATATGGTCACTCATGACCGAAGGGGGTCTTTACCCTTTACCCTTTAACTGTATGCTACGTACTCTGCTACGTGCACTGAATATTATATTAGGTACTGTACACAGTGATAAAAAGGATTGAAGATACTTTCTGAGCCATCGGCTTATAATGACTGCTTCTAAGATTCTGTGGGAATATATATATATATATATATATATGCAGGCGTGGTTGTGTGGTAAGAAGCTTGCTTCCCAACCACATAGTTATGGGTTCAGTCCCACTGCGTGGCACCTTAATCAAGTGTCTTCTGCTATATCCCCGGGCCGACTAAAGCCATGCGAGTGGATTTGGTAGACGGAAACTGAAAGAAGCCCATCGTGTGTACACACACACACATACACACATGTGTGTATGTATGTATGTATGTATGTATGTATGTATGTATGTATGTGTGTGTGTTTTTATGTGTTTTTGTCCCCCTATCACCGCTCGACAACTGGTGTTGGTGTGTTTAGATCCCCATAACCAGCGGTTCGGCAAAAGGGACCGAAAGAATAAGTACTAGGTTTTAAAAAATAAGTCCTGGAGTTAATTTGTTCGACTAAAATCCTTCAAGGCGGTGTTCCAGCATGGCCGCAGTCAAATGAATGAAACACGTAAAAGAATAAAAGAATATATATATATATATATATATATATATATATATATATATATATATATAGGGGAGACCGGGTCTAGTTGTTACACGGGTAAGCTGTTACAAGCCCATTGTTTCCAATTTCAAGAAATTGGTGGCACTCGGGTCTCTACCTCATGAAGGCCAACTCCATAGCATCATGACTGCACGTGTGTATTGCACTGGTGGGCTGTCACCAGGAAAGGTTTGGCTCAAAAAACGATTTTTTACTCCAAAAGTGAAATTTTGCTACAAAGTTATTTACTTAACTACTATAGCACAAATGGTGTTACTAAAGTAGTTTGTGGCTCATTAGGAAGTGTTGGAAGTTCCCTTCGATACGTGAAGGTGTGTCCTGGATGCCATGCATTGCTAGTGTTGTATACGAAGCAATTCCCAGAAATCCATGGTCGGGGCTAATTGTTACAGTGTATCAACTTACTCCAGGCATCTAACAACTTACCCCTTCTACTTCAGTTTAACACGCCATGCCTAGAAATTACAAAAGGAAGACTACAAGGAGGCATACCCCACCTGGTGTCATGGAAAGAGCCGCCAGAAATGTTGTGGTTGAAAAGAAATCGTTACGGGATGTTGCCGTAAAACAACGCATAGTGGATGAAATAAACGAACAGAAATCCAAACCAAAGAAGGCAACTGGTTCAGAAAAGGCAACAAAAGGGAAGGGAAAGTCAACTAAAACAAGTAAAGGCAAAGGGAAGCAGACCCGCAGCTAGCAAGTCGCCGATTGGAAATGCCCTGTCCGCTCAGATTGGTATTCCAACTCCCTTCCAGGTGAAGAATGGGTGCAATGCATGATCTGTAAAGACTGGGTACACACTGACTGTACCGATGGGCGACAGGACTTTCTGTGTGATCTGTGTGGTGAGAAGTTAATGGTGGACGATTCCGATTAGATAGCACATGTAACAATGGGGAAATTGTCTGATGAGGGCTCTCAGTATCACTGTTAGGATATGAGGTGGTTCAAAGTACAGTTAATTAATTAAAATAATACTTCCTAGATGCAAGAAACAGGAGACGTATTCATTTTAAACTTGTTTGTTAACATAATTCCAAGTTATCGACTGTTGTAGCAAATTACCCCAGTAAGTATCACAACGTACCCCGCACCCTGCACCCCGCACTCGGAGAAAACTGTTACAGCTGACACTACCTCATTAATTAGAACGTGTCTAATTAATGTTATGCAATTTCTGTTTGTTTGTTTGTTTTTGTTTTTTGTTTCTTTTGTGTTTAGAGATGTTTTATTAATTAAATCTGGAAAGAAACTTCAGCAGTGTTCAGTTATGCAGATGCCAAGGCAAAAAAATGAAAAATTGTAACAATTAGACGCGGTCTACCCCATATATATATATATATATATATATATATATATATATATATATATATATATATATATATATATATATATATATATATCCCTCTTGGACGGGGCGCCAGTCCGTTGCAGGTTTACTCATTTTTGCAACCTGCGTGAACTGGAGTAACGGGAAATGAAGTGTTTTGCTCAAGAACACAAGGCATCTCTTCGTCCAAGAATCCAAACGACTTTCTTACAATCATGAGTGCAACACCCTAAACACAAAACGTTAGACCACGTGCCTCCACACTGCGCAGTACTGCGCACTATACTACAATTTTGTTTGCTACGTACTACTGAGTTTGTTGTGTGGTGTATTGTGTACAATATTGTGTTCAGTACTGTATGTTATGTACTTTACTGAATATTATCCAATGTATTGCACTCTAACACTCTACTGTATACTGCCCACTTGAGTATATTGTGTACCCTATTATAATCTGTCATGTACTGTTTATTTTACTGTGTTTTGTACTGCACTGTATGATCTATTGTATGCTATACTGTATACGCTAATATGTACTATACGGTAGTGGATATTATTGTATCTATTGTGCTGAATATTGAACTGTATTGTGACATAATTTTTTAATGAAATTTTCGAAGATTGAAAAACAATATAGTCTCTATGGAACCGAAACAACTAACCCATTGCATCACTGGTCAGTTACGCAACAAAGCAAAGCACAGAGACAGAAAAGATAAAATAATAATAATGAATATATGGTTTAAATTGGCAATATCAATAATGATAATAACGAATTCATGCAGCGATGCAAAATCGTGATTGCTGAAGAACAGCAAATATACGATAACATATGCAAGCAACTGGAAAGTTTTAGAAGATTGACAGTCGCGTTTCTAATTTAAACACCTAAGTTGTAACTGTGTCAACGGCAATCACTAAATTAAAATAAACAGACCAGAATCAACACTTGAATGGTGACGAGACAGTAAAACAATATTAATTTTTCCAGAACAAAAACACTAGAGGCCCTCCTCCAAACGACAAGCTCATAACATTCTGACTAACAATATATAACAGAGCCCTTGTAGTTTCACTCGAACAATAGGGTGACTGCTCATGTGGAAAGCAATATCATACAACAAGGGGAGTAGAGAGAGTGTCTAAAAGGGGTGTGCTGCTGTAATGAGCAGCCAGTAGTGGCTGCTCAATATGTATTTTTGTGGGGTCCGGGAGCGGCGAACGGAAGGGCTGCCTCAGGCGGCACACACTCTAGCTACGCTAGTGAAAGACGGATGAAATTCCACACAACATTTTGTCCGGTGTGGTAACGATTCTGCCAGTTCGTCGCCATTGTGTGAAGATTAATATCAGCAACTGAACGCAATGCTAGGAATAAGATAATAAGTATAAATATTCAAGCCATTGTAATTATAATCCATAGTTGCAACGTAATATAGTTGGAGTTAAACGACTGAAGTGGTAAGGCAGATCTCTATCACGAAAAAGAGAGAAAATACAAAATCAGAGAACTACTAACAATATTCCAAAGCCACAACCCTTATTCCGATATAGATATGATATATCTATGTCGCACAAAGGAAGAATGAAGTTTGATACAAACAGAAAACTGCTAATATGGGAAGAGCCAGATTGAAAATACTTTCCGGAAAATGGTAGATGGAACCCCGTCATACAAATATATATATATATATATATATATATATATATATATATATATATATATATATATATATATAATGGAGGAAGCTGAGAGCAATATAAACCGTACAGGCAAAATTTAGTCGTCAATAATTGGGACTGTATGTGGAAGAAGCACATATATCACTGGAAATAAGACTAAAAACCACTTATAGCTGCGTAAAATCACATTTATATATACTGACAGAGTAGATAACTGTCCCAAGAGCGAAGCAAAGCAAGGACACTGGACTGCACAATTTCATTCTAATGGGAATTGTCAACAGTGTGTCTCCATTGCGTCCATGGAACAGCTAATTCTCTCTGTCAGTGTGTATGTATGTATATATATATATACATATATAACGTGAGAGAGTTAGGGGTTGGGGGTTCAACCCACTAAGGGATAGTATCTATCCAGTATACTGCTGGGAGGGTACCCAATTATTGCTACACTAGTGCTATACTAGGTGCAATCAATGGGAGTGGGTAAAAGTGGAGGTTTTACCCAAAATTTGTACAACAATTAGAAAATGGAGGATAATATGCTGAACCCAACTACTTGCAGACGGTGTATCCCGTTGAATTCATTAATTTAATTCATAGCAAAAGTGACAAAAAAAGGGAAGAAAAGAAAAAGAAAGAAAGAACCAAAGCACAGGTGTCTATGGCAGACTATGTTATTTTGCCAACATGGTTTACATATAGAAGTACAAAGTACATAAGGAATTAGAGGATGAACAGAAGTTTAATCTTACAGCTGTTTCGGCCTAGTTTTAGCAAGCCCCATTCTATCCGAATATTCCTTTCCGGAGTGATACACATACATACATATATATATCTACACATACATATATATATACACACACATACATACATATATACACACATACATATATCTATACACATACACACATACATATATATATACATATACACATATATATATATCTATACACATACACACATACATATATATATACATATACATATATACACATACACACATATATATATATATATACACACACACATGCATATATATATATATATATATATATATATATACACACACACATATATACATATATTTATATATACGCAGACATACATATATATATATACACACATACATATATATATATATATATATATATATATATATATATACACGCAGACATATATATATATATATATATATATATATGCCATATATATTTATGGATGATTTTTAGCGAAATGCCAAATCCTAATGCATAAAATTAATGTAGGTAGCTGTTTATAGGTACGTGTGTCTTCGTGTTTGTGTATGTACTCATCCAGGATCTTTTACCTTTGTCCGGCACATTTAAAAAATAATTTTTTGTAACTAAACACTTTCAAAATTCGTATACTGGTAGAATGTGTCACATAAAACATCATTTACTCTTGGCGCCTTTGAGAAAATTGTGTATTTTCGAAGTTATTTCGTGTTAAAGTTGTCGTATTTCGGTAATTTCTACCAATCAATGGCGTCTATTGAGGTGAACACAATTACTGCTGTTGTTTGTTAACAACAACTTCCGGCGGTGTATGTTTCGTTTGCCACTGTTATTTATGACATATTTCATCTCAGTCACGTTTGTATGAATAAACGTGTGTATCTGAAGCATGTTTACTTCCTGGCATCACCACAATCGTTCGTGCATTTCTACTGCTTTTAGGTTTTTTTTCCTGTTTTTCAGCTACTATTTTCGGAAAAACATTTTTGCCCCTCTCCAATTTCTTCATTTTTTCACATTTTTCCGTAACACTAGCCCTAAAATCCCAACCCTAACCCTAACCCTAAAACCCCAACCCTAACCCTAACCCTAACTCTAAAACCCTAACCTTAATCCTAAAACCCTAACCCTAACCCTAAAACCCTAACCCTAACTCTAAACCCGAGCCCTAACCCTAACCCTAACTCTAAAACCCTATCCCTAACCCTAAAACCCTAACCTGACCCTAAAACCCTAACCCTGAAACCCTAAAGCTAAAACCAGTACAAACGCACGAACGATATCATAAATAACAGTGACAAACGAAATATACACCGCCGATAGTTATTGTTGTCAAACAACGGCAGTAATTTTATTCAGCTGAATACACGTCATTGATTGGTTGAAATTACCGAAATACGACAACTTTAACACGAAATAACTTTAAAAATATAAACTTTTCTCAACAACACTAAGAGTAAAAGATGTTTTATATGATACATTCTACCAGTGTCCGAAGTTTGAAAGTGTTTAGTTACAAAAAATTAATTTCTCGATGTGCCATCCCGCTTGACAACCGATGTTAGTTTATTTACGTCCCTGTAACGTAGCGGTTTCAGTAAAAGAGACCCTGAAAGAAGAAATACCTGACTTAGGAAAAATAAGTGCTGGAGTCCATTTGTCCGATAAAACCCTTCAAAGCTGTGCCCCAGAAAGGCCGCAATCCAATGACTGAAACAAGTAAAAGATAAAACAAATTCGTGTGGTACATGTAATCAAAAGTGACTGCAAGTGTCACTCAGATAACAACAACAAATGCGCCCTTTTAAAGCCTAGCCAATCTCACGGGCCCGGTTTCCCGGTTTCAATGGCGTATGTGTTCCCCAGCTGGACGGAACGCCAGTCCATCGCAGCGTTAATCATTTTTGCCAGCTGAGTGGACTGGAACAACGTGAAATGAAGTGTTTTGCTCAAGAACACAACGCGTTGCTCGGTTCAGGAATCGAAACCACAATCTTACGATCATGATGCTGACACCCTAACCACTAAGCCACGCGCCTCCACCACTCAGATAACAGTAATCTATAAACGGATTCAATATTTATGCGTGCGCACGCGCGTGTGTGAAGGCGACGTACTGACAGAATCGTTAGCACACTGAGCAAAATGCTGAGCGGCATTTCGTTCGTCTTCATGTTCTGAGCACAAATTCCGCCGAGGTTGACTTTGTCTTTCATCATTTCGGGGTTGATAAGTACCAGTTGAAGGCTGGAGGTCGATGTAATCGACTTCCCCGCTTCCTCGAAATTGCTGGCCATTTGCCAAAATTTGAAATCAAGATGTGTGTGTGTGTGTGTGTGTGTGTGTGTGTGTGTGTGTGTACATATGTATACCTTCATCTTTGAAAATGTTCTATTCACATAATTATTTTGTGCTAAATATGTCATCCTCGGGCGCAGAATTTCAAAGAAGTGTATCCTTCTCTTTTAACTTTATAAAAGGATTTATAAAAGTCTTTTTATAATTTTTTTACAAATTTTCTTTTCCTATTGTACTTATCGTTTAGCATGTCATTTGATTGAAGATCAATACCTTCCAGTTAAAAATCTGACAAGAATACTTTGGTAATGCCATTAAATAGTCTCTGCTTTCAAAGTCTACTGCAAGACTTTCGCATTCCTGAACCTGTAGCTTCAGATTAGGAAGAATATTTTGTGCGAATATAGGTAGTGAGCTAGTAGAATCGTTACAACGTCGAAAAAAATACTTAGCGGCATTTCTTCAGACTTTACGTTCTAAGTTCAAATTCTGCCGAGGTCAGCTTTGCCTTTCATCCTTTCGGGGTTGATGAAATGAGTCCTAGTTGAGTACTGGGGCCGATGTAATCGACTTGCCCCTCCTCCATAACTGCTGGCCTTGTGCCAAAATTTGAAACCAATATTTTGTGCAAATATGAAAAGGAATTGAGAATTTACTTCTGAGCTGTTATTGTTCACAAGGAATGTGGTCGAAACTATTTCTTATTAGCTGGAAACATGCACACACACACGCACACGCACACTGACACACACACAACCATTAAAATAATTATGTATGTATGTATGTATGCATGTATGTGTGTATGTATGTCATATCATTTAGCTTTTCTTTTATTTTTAACTCGTTTTGACATTAGACTGCTGCCATGCTGGGGCACTGCCTTAAGTATTTTAGCCGGATGAATCGACACCAGTACATATTTTTTGAACCTGGTATTTATTCTACCGACCTTTGTGCTGAACCGCTAAGCTACGGGGGCGTGAACACACCAACACCGGTTGTCAAGCAGTGATGGAGGATAAGCACAGTTACAAACACACACGCATGCTCGCACACACACATACATAAGATAGGCTTCTTGCAGTTTCCGTTCACTAAATCCACTTACAAGGTCTTGCTCGGCCTGAGACTACAATAGAAGACACTTGCCTAAGGTGCCACGCAGTGGGACCGAACCCGGAACTTTGTGGTTGGGAAAGAAACCTCTTTATTACACTGTCACGCCTGCGCCATGTGTTAATTAATCTACATAATACGATGACTAACAGTAAATACACTAATTGACTAATAGACTAAACTATAAAAGAATACAGACACAGATACAAGATATATAACATAGAATACAGCTAATAAACATACATAAACCACAATAAAATGTATTACATTAACCAAATGCTCAAAAGCTTTCGAACAGATGAACATAATAAAACCCTCGTGAAACGCAACACAAAATGCATCACACTCAATCATAAACTCAAACTAATAACATACAATAAAAAACACCAAAACTTAAAGCTTCTTTATCAACAACACACTAGAAACATGTGAGCTCTAGAAGAAACCGCAGACGACCAATGGGATCTATAAATTTGACTGCAAAACTGACTGTTGCAATAACTTCAGGCCTTTCAAAGTTATATTGGACAGACCAGTACAATACTCTTGCTTAGGCCACTATGCATTTCCAGCATGTAGCTATTACAAAACATTATACAACTCACCACAAAGCGAAATTAAATATGAAAATACTAGACGAAAATATATTTACATTCTTTATAAAATTCCAGACAAAAATAGAAGAATAATTATGGAAATCATACTCATATAACAATACAATGCCAAAATTAACACGCCAATACACACATCAAAAAATTAACACACGGATTCTGATATATAAAAAAAATTCCAAATTCTAACGCTCAAAATTTGACCATAACAAATAAATCAATGCGTGACTTCTGAGTCATAATGCTAACTGCCAGTGAACCTTTGGCGGGAAAGTATATACGATTTCAATGAGTTTCTAGGAAACAACACAAACGACAAATATATTCAACTCGATTCTTCATAGTGAGTCGGGAAACGTCGGATATGAATTTAGGAACTCGACTGTTCCAACTCAACTGTTATAAGCTAATAATGTAAAAAATATAAAATAACAAAGATAAAACTTGAACACACACACACACACACACACACACACACACACACACACACACACACACACACACACACACACACACACACATATATATATATATATATATATATATATATATATATATATATATATATATATATAAATAATATGCATACTTACGTAAATATATATATATATATATATATATATATATATATAATTTTAAAATAGGATAAGATCTTTATAAGAATTTATCAAGTAGTTAGCATGAAAAACCTCATAAGGGAAAATTATTAACTATTCCCTTTAAATATATTTATTTATATTAAGGGCATTACTATACATAAATGCCTCACGCTACGAGGGACTCTTAAAGCCAAAACTACCATAATAAACACATTGTACCGAACGCGAGGGAATGCAACTCTCGAAGCGAGCTCCTTAAAAACAGACTCAGCCGCAGATCATATGATTTCATAATTAGTGCACAAAATGCACTTTTTAATTGTCAGTGCAGGCATAATCAAGACACATAAAAAAGAACAAAAAATCAACATACCAGCCGAACATGTATGTATGTATGTATGTATGTATGCATATACATATATTGGGTTATCCCATAAATAATGTGGGTTTTTTCAATTACATGAACTAAAAGTCGGAGGGGGACAGGATAAACTAACTTGCTATAAAATCAGGTAGTAATTTTACCTTTTACTTATTCTTAGTGCAACTTTTGAAGAGTGCAGTTCAATTTTAACAGTTATTTTTTCAAAGCTATAATCGAAGTGACAAAGGAACATATTCGGCATATTTTGCTTTGTGAGTTCAATAAAGGCAACAACGGAAAGTGCGAGGAATATTAATGCCGTATATGAGAATCGGACAAGCGTAAGCTAGTGTCAACGGTGGTTCCAAAAACTCCGAGTCGGAAACTACAGCCTAGAAGATGGGCCTCGTCCTGGAAAATCTGTAGAGCTCGATGAGGACGTCCTGCAAACACTGGTGGAGCAAAATCCCATCTAACTGTATAGAAACTAGCAGAGAAGCTTGGGTTTGGTCATTCAACCATTCATCGACACCTGCATGCCATCAGAAAAGTCAGTAAATTGGTTCAATGGGTTCCTCACAAACTTTCCGAGACTAATCGCGTGCAAGAGTGAACGTGTGCTCTTCTTTGCTGTCACGTCTCACGAATGAACCGTCTTTGGACCAAATAGTGACTGGTGACGAAAAATGGGTTCTCTATAAAAATGTCAAGCGCCGAAGACAGTGGGTAGGGAAAGAGAAACACCGGTATCCCAGGCTAAAGAAGGCCTTCACCCACGTAAGGTGTTATTATCTGTTTGGTGGGATATGAAAGGTTTAGTCCACTTTGAGCTTTTAAACCCAAACCAAATGATAACAAAGGAGATCTGCTGGGAGCAGCTTGAGCGGCTTGAGTCAACGCTAGAAGAAAAGCGACCATTTTTGGTTTCAAGACGAAAGATGTTCTTCCAATAGGATAATACTCGGTCACATACGCAAGGATGATATTCCAAAGGCTAAAGCAGTTTGAATGGGAAACGATGCTCCACTCACTACATTTGCCGGACATTGCCCCATATGATTATCATTTATTCCACAGTCTTCAAAATCATTTGGACGGAAAAAATATGAATTCTGTAGACGAGGTCAAAACAGCACAGGAGAAGAATTTTTCGTCACGGACAAGTGAATTTTGGAAGAGGGGGGGCTTGCAAGTCTACCAGATAGATGGAAGAGCATTGTAGAAAATGAAGGAGAGAATATTTTAGATTAAAAAAGAACTTTATCTAATTATGAAAAATAGAAGAAGTATAAAAAATCGCATTATTTATGGGATGACCCAATATGTATATGCATGTATGTATATATGTATGTATGTATGTATGTATGTATGTATGTATGTATGTGTTATGAAGGTGCATGTCTTAGTGGTTAGGGTGTTGCACTCACGATCGCTAGAGAGGCACGTTGTGTTCTTGAGCAAAACACTTCATTTCACGTTGCTCCCTTTCACTCAGCTGTAAATCAGTAACCCAGTGACTGACTAGTCGTCCGATCAGGCAGAATGTTGGCCTGCTCGCTTAACCAGCGAGGTGGCATCGTTCGAAAGCGAAAACGATGCAAATCCAAAGCGCATTGTGACCAGTGATGTATAACAACATCTCATCGTCTGGTCGATCACGTGATCACATCACACATATAAACACACACACACACATACACACACACACACACACACATACACATGCACAAACATATATAAATACATTTGGATTTCGTATCCAACCAACGACTCTTCTCAGAAACTGGGATGTGTCCTGTTACAGGCATAATTCGGGAGCGCCAGGTCAGACTATTTGGCCTTGTTGCTTGATTTCCCGAGTTAGACCCTGCTTACAGTGTTCTCTTCACTGAGGATCCGACTGGGTCGCCGGTGCGTATTGGTCGACCACATGCCATTCGGTCACGGTAGATAACGAGGTATCTCGCGGAGACAGGGGACTAACTGGGACTATTCCCGAAGAGTCGCCCGGGGGGACGAAAGAATATACCCACAAATAGTGAAAGCAGCAACGCGCGACAATAACCGCCCACACAAAAAATATGTTGCACAATCGTCAACTGACATTCAATCCCACAACAAATATTCTATACAAATCATAATCCTCTTCCAGCATTCTATCCCATAACACAACCACGTAGCACATATCCTGTTGACACTCGTACAACAGGGGTCGCCACCATCTCCTGCCGGAGCCTCGTGGAGCTTTAGGTGCTTTCGCTCAATAAACACTAACAACGCCCGGTCTGGGAATCGAAACCGCGATCCTATGACCACGAGTCCGCTGCCCTAACCACTGGGCCATTGCGCCTCCACAATCCACACGCTATACACAACACAACCTACACAATCATCACCTGATATTATGCCCGACAACACGGGAAATTATTTTGAATTTTTTTTTGGTAGTAGTGCGGCCCTCCTGATGATCAATCACGTCTTATGCGACCCGTTTCTCGGAAAAAGTTTCCCATTCCTGTTCCATACAATCATCAGCCGACAACACATCCCATACAACACACATTCTATGCAATCATTCTGTACCACCATCTCTCGACATAATAGAACAAACCACAAACACGACGGACAAACGAAACACACACAAAAAAAACACGAAAAAATAATAATAAAATAAATTCCACAGCAAAATATAACTGATGTAGCATACAAAAACCAGCATCACCACAACCACCAACACCACCCTCACCGCTATCATTAACACCGTCAATATCACCATTACCCACCACCACCACCACCACCACTATCACCTACCCACTTCCCAACATCACCCCCCACTATCACTATAACGGCCACTACCACCATCGTCCCCGCCACCACTATCAATTACCAGCACTAATACTAGCAACAAAACAGAAACACAAACAAGGGCATCAATCTGAGAATGAATGTGTATGTCTATATGTATGTATGTATGTGTATGTATATATATATATATATATATATATATATATATATATATATATATATATATATATATATATATATGGTAGTTGTGTGTTTAATCAGTTACTCACTCCATTCAATTCCAAACACTGATTATACGGTAACTTTATTAGCACGTTACCATAGCAACGATCACTATTGCTTCTCCTTCCTCCCTTCCTCCTCTCCCTTCACCCGCCCAATCTCTCCCCAGTCAACTCAGTGGAGCGAGAGATGCAGAGATCTAAGCCATAACACGAAAATAATCAAACGGTACATGAGGCTGCTTTTCATAATCTAAACTCAACCCTCGCTTCCTCAATTACTCCCCACCACTCTCTCTTTTACTCTCACATACTCTCTCCCCTCTCTCGTTCTCTCTCTCTCTCTTCCACTCTATCTATCTATCTATCTATCTATCTATCTATCTATCTATCTATGTCTCTTTTCGTTTAGCTTTAAGGCCAAGTAGCAGCCGTAACGATAAAGCTTCGTTCTTTTTTTAAATAATTCAAGCTCAACAATAAATTGTTTCGTTCGACCCAGTACGTCTGATTGCGAATCTATGAATATCATCGATACTAATTCTATGTTTACCATTTCACCAGAACCAATTGAATTTATACACCAAGAACCAGTATACTCAAGCTTGACCTCTGGGGGAGATTTGTTAATTTGGGTGGTAGTCTCCATTGGAGACGTTGTGAACTTATAGTAAGGTAGGGCTAGGTCACCAAATAATTACCATATTTTCTGACTTACAAGTCAATGCAATATATCAATCGAAGCAGTCTGTATTCATCGTATAAGTCGACTCCCTTTCTCCCCAATAACCATTCTATAAGAAAGTTTTTTTGTTTTTGTTTTGTTTTTTTGCATGGAGGAATGGAAGATTTCACAACAGGACGAAAATTTCGAAACATTTAATTACTTTAAGTTTGATTTAATATTTGCCTTTATTTACGTTCATAATTGCACATCAATATAAACAGTAATTATAAAGAGAAATAACGGGTTACTAAAATTGTTGTAATATACTATCATGCCGGAACTGAAGTGTAAACAATCGAATATCGTCAACGACTTTCCAAGTTCTGTAGCATTTCTCACGGAATTTTTGACCTTCCAAAGTCGTCTTCATGTATAAGTCGAACTATCTTTTCTGGCTGTAAATTCTGGTGTGAAAAATTCAAGTTGTATGCCAGAAAACACTGTAAAAGAAAGTACGTGCTAATTGCAATATTGTGAGAAAATATATATAGCTTCTGTTTGAATAAAATATTCTGTTAATGGGGAGAATTGTGTGTGTGTGTGTGTGTGTGTGTGTGTGTGTGTGTGTGTGTGTGTGAGAGAGAGAGAGAGAGAGAGAGAGAGCGTGCGTACAAGCATGGAAAGTTCTCTTTCACAAATGCGATCTCAGTGAAAACAGGCGCTGAGCTACAAATATAACGAGCTGCGAACCATAGACTACAAATATGTCGTCTAATCTGGTGTAGAAATTAGTAACAATGTACCAATGTGAAAAAACATTTAAAACACTACCAGCTCCAATAAGGAGTAAACTAAACAATTACGGACCAATAGTGGGACTATCTACACTATCAGTCCCTAACTAGAGGTCTACTAACTAATGGGGATGGGAATTGATAAAGGTAGAACTGGGTTTCCGTGAGTTGTGGTCAAAATTTTATAATTCAGTGTAAAATGTACAGCTAATTATAATTATTCAGTTATATATTCTTTTCAAATATGAAAATAAGGATACTAGATTTCTGATAGTTACAGCCAGAAAAGATAGTTCGACTTATACATGAAGACGACTTTGGAGGGTCAAAATTTCCGTGAGAAATGCTACAGAACTTGGAAAGTCGTTGACGATATTCGATTGTTTACACTTCAGTTCCGGCATGATAGTATATTACAACAATTTTAGTAACCCGTTATTATTTAAGTACAAACATTGGGGACCATTGCTATATACCATCATTCAAGCATAGATGTGTTCGTTTGATTGCCCCCTACCACTGCTTGACAACCGGTTTTGGTCTGCTTATATCCACGTAACTCAGCAGTTCAGCAAAAACAAACACATGTGTAGGTGTGTCAAATATATTTGTATTTACCTGGAATCGAAACCGTATTGCAATCTCGACTCACTAGAAAGTTGATGCATCGTCTATACTTTTCTACTCTAGGCACATGGCCTGAAATTTTTGGAGAGTGGGCTAGTCGATTAGATCGACTCCAGTACGCAACTGGTACTTAATTTATCGATCCGAAAGGCAAAGTCGACCTTGGCGGAATTTGAACTCAGAACGTGAAGACAGATGAAATACCGCGAAGCATTTCTCCCGGCGTGCTAACGTTTCTGCCAGCTCACCGCCTTAAGGCAAAGTCGATTTCGGCGGAGTTTGAACTCAGAACATAAAGACAGCCTAAATACTGCTAAGCATTTCGCCCGGCGTGCTAACGTTTCTTATTTCTTTATTGCCCACAAGGGGATAAACATAGAGGAGACAAACAAGGACAGATGAAGGGATTAAGTCGATTACATCGACCTCAGTGCGTAACTGGTACTTAATTTACCGACCTCGAAAGGATGAAAGGCAAAGTCGACCTCGGCGGCATTTGAACTCAGAACGTAACGGCAGACAAAATACCGCTAAGCATTTCACCCGGCGTGATAACGTTTCTGCCAGCTCGCCGCCTAATGCATCGTCTATAGCGATCGCTTTCCACTTGCTTTCTTCACCATAATCTTGTTCTTCGCGTTGTTTCTTTTGCTTCGTTAGACGGCCAATATTTCTGCTAAGGAGAGACACAGTGGTTGCGTATTACTATAACTGGATTTTATTTTATCGTTATCCAATATGATTTAACAAAACAAAGCAAAATACAGGAGACGGAACTAAATACGTAATCATAACTGTTTCTACCGACTCAAACCCGATGGGATTTGAAATCAGGATGTAGAGGGTTGCAACCAAAAGTCTGAGATATTTTACTCTGTTTACACGTGTATAATGCGTGAAATTTAATTACGAAAAATCAGTGTCGAAATTGATAGTAGTAGCATGAAATTAGCCGCTAATGTTGTACTTATACGAATGGAGACAAAGATAAAAGTAGAGGATAAAATATATATATTGATAGGTTTAGGTACAAAAAAGTGGGTGGGGTGCATTATATTTGAGCTCGAGTAAATGTTTTCACCATTTCGTTTTCTTTTGTGAGCTTCTGTGTCAGACAGTGTGCGCGTATATAACAGAGAGAGAGAGAGACCTGTTATGAACGAAGTGATGGGAAGCTAGAGGGAACAAGTTGCGACAGCTTTTGAGCTTGTCTGCCATTTTTTGCAGGTTCTATTGAAGTGATTGACATTACACAGAACCAAGCTGCAACACTTTGCAGCTTAGATGTTTCCTTTGATGTAGCAGATACAGCATATAAAAACACTATTATATTGAGAAAAATAAATTACCCCTTCTTCTCTCGCCCCCGCATCCACGTATTTAAATATATACACGAATAATATAAATATATACAAATAAATAACCAAGGAACCTTTTATTAAAAACAAAAAATGGGGATTGGCTATTTCTTTGCCTTTCGGCTTGCCAGAACGGATTTGCAAGAATCGCATTCACAATATATAAATCTTGAGTTGACGCACATTTTCGTACGTTATGGCGTCGATAATAGTGTTGGCTCAGTTTACGACTCTGCTTAAAACCAGGTTGCTATGCCATAAATTCGTCATTTTGACACAAAAAGAACAGATGTGTTTATAAATTTCCGATTGAGGCAGCAACAACATAAAATGTATGGTCGATTTGGCCAAAATATTTATAACATATACTGGTTTTAAATGCTGCTAAACATTTTGCCTGGATGGCTAACAATTCTGCTAGCTCACCGCCTTATTTGTCACATATATCGGTTTCAAATTTTGACACAAGGCCAGCACTTCCATGGGATCTTTTTTAAAACGGGGGCCACATTTTTCATTAATGTTTTACGTAGTGTTTTTGGTACCGAAAGACTTTCAAACTTCGTATACTTATCTATTTTGTGTTATAGAACAGAAAAATATTTTTGTATTCGAATTTATTTCATGTAAAAAATTGTCTTATTTCGATAATTTCAACCAATCACTGAGGTCCACTCAGCCGATATACATTAAGTGCCGACTACATAAACAAACGATTCTTCGTTTTATTTGCTTTTTTCATTTTAAATTTGCTTTAACCCTAACCCTAAGCCTAACCCTAACCCTAACCCTAACTCTAACCCTAGGGTTAGGGTTAGGGTTAGAGTTAGGGTTAGGGTTAGGGTTAATTGTTTCAGAATCGTTTGTTTATGTAGTCGGCACTTAATGTATATCGGCTGAATGGACGTCAGTGATTGGTTGAAATTACAGAAATACGACAACTTTAACATGGAATAATTTATGGATTTCTTTTTTTTTAAGAAGACTAAGAGAAAAAGATGTTTTATATGACACATTCTACCAGTGTTCCAAGTTTCAAAGTGTTTCGTTAATGAAAAATGTGGCCCCCGTTTTAAAGAAGATCCCTTCCATGCTCAACTGATACTTATTTTATCGATCCCGATAGAATGAAAGGCAAAGTCGACCTCAGCAGTATTTGAACTCGGATCGTAAAAAAAGATGAAATGCCGCTAATCGTTTTACCCGGCGTGCTATCAATTCTTCTAGCTCGTCGCCTTATTTATAACATATATTCTTTTCTACTCTAGGCACAAGGCTCGAAATTTTTTTTTGGGGGGGGGGGCGGGGTCAGTCGATTAGATCGACCCAGTACGCAGCTGGTACTTAATTTATCGACCCCGAAAAGATGAAAGGCAAAGTCAACCTCGGCGGAATTTGAACTCAGAACATAAAGACAGACGAAATACCGCTAAGCATTTCGCAATTTTTTTTATTTCTCACAAAGGGACAACAAAGAGAGGACAGTACAATCTGAAATGGGGTCAGATTTAACGTATGAATTGACATAAAGATGAATTTTAAAATTTTACATGAAAATGAAGAGTTCGAATGATAACAAGACATAATAAAATGGAGTGGGGAGGCAGGATATGCTCGGACTCAACGAGCCCCGCCTCACCACCGATGCTTTGGGTTCATCCTGCGTTGAATTCATGCGGTCCCATCCATAAGCAACATTCGTGCGACATTCTTCCATCGATCTTGAAATTCACCAAGTCAGGGCCAGAGATAAAAATGCCTGTTATTAACCCTTTCACTCGTGTCTTCCAAATCACCTCTTTCGCAATTGCTACTACGATGAGAGAGCAATTCTTACCTTCTTTCGACAGGAAATCCGGTGGGTCCAATATTCACTGTTGACTCAGTCGGTAGCTGTACTCTTCCTGTACTTGACAACAGTTGTTCGGCATAAACCCACACATCTGACACCTCCGAACACTGAACAATAGCGTGCGGGACACTTTCCCTGTCCCGCCCACATCTTGGACAGGTCGGTGGGCCAGGGCCACCATGCCTTGCGAGCTTGTCTCAGACAGGTAAGGCTCCTCGGTAACATTGCCATGCCAAAGACTTCTGGAAGTTATCCAGTGTCTTCGGTCCGAATGTACTTTGAAACAGACTGGCCGGTTGATTATCATCGAGACCTAGGGCTTCCCGCAAGGTATCGTCACATTTCGCTTCTACCAATCCTCCATAGAAGAATGTGGTAGAACCACTACCGTAGGCGTTGCCCGAGAGATGGAATATCTGGAGAGCCTTACGACACTCCGTAAACCATGTACCCAACTTCGATCTACGATAGAACCAGGTTTCCAGTCCACCGAAACAAGTGAACTTGGGAAACATTTGTTTCGCCAGCGGAGACCACACCCGATCACAATCCAGATGGAGCCACAGATGCTTCAACCTCAGCGCGTACTTGCGCATCATCAGCCAAGGCATCCCTAGCCCACCCTTTAACGGTTGTTGGCAGCAAATAGAGCGTCTTACCAACGGATTCGAGTCTTTTCACAAGAAGCGGAAGAGTTGTCTTTCCAGCTTGCTCAAACACGAATCAGGGCAGGGAACGACGGTTAGGCAGTAGGTGATGACCGATGCGATGAATACATTGGCCACCTCCGCCCTCCCTTTCAGGGATAGCCACCGCCAAGACCAGGTCTTGGCTATGTGGGCCACCCTGCTCGCTACCTCGGCCCAGTATCCTTATCTGCTTTTCTAATTAACACCCTATCTAAGTATGACCTGGAAGATCCGTCGCTGTTTGACCATGTTCACAATGGAGCGTTCGGAAATTCCAGCCTATAAGGTTCTGCTTGTTCAAAGCGGCTTAGCAGTTCCAGGAAGCAAGGATTACCTCTTCTATCAGAAACTAGGTTGTCAGGAGGTGTTAGGGAACAAACACAAAGACATACACACGCACACACACACACACACACACACACATATATATATATATATACACATACATATGTATGTGCGATGGACTTCTTTCAGTTTCCGTCTCCCAAATCCACTTCTATGGCTTTGGTCGGCCTAGGGCTATAGTAGAAGACACTTGCTCAAGGTATCACGCAGTGGGACTGAATCCGAAAGCACGTGGTTGAGAAGAAAACTTCTTACCACACATCCACGCACCTACAAGCGCACGCGCGTGAGCGTACGTGTATGTGTATATATGTATGTGTTTGTCTCCACATCATTGCTTGACAACCGGCGTTTGTTTGTTTATGTCCCTGTAAGTTAGTGATTCGGCAAAAGAATACTAGACTTGCAAGGTTTTTTGCATTCTGAGTTCAAATATCTCCTGGGTCAACGTTGTCTTTCATCGTGCCAAAATCAATAAAATAAAATACCAGCTATATACTGGGGTAAACTTATCGCCTTATCAGAAACAATTATTTTAATTATTATAATTTTAAAGTATCAAGAACAAAAAAAAAAATTCTGAGTTCTATTTCTTCTAGCATCAATAAAATAGAGTACCAGTCATGCACTGATGTCAATTTAATTGACTTACACCCTTCCCTGAAAATAGCTAGGTTTGAGTCTAAATTAGGAACTCTTATTTTAGGAGTGGTGGATTGGCAGAATTGTTAGAACGTCATAAAAACAGAAAGAAGGAAAAAATTTATTTGGAAATTTTTTTTATTTTTTTATCCACGATAGGTTAATTCTTGAAATGCTGTAATGTCCACGAAAGTACTAATGCAGGTGAAATCTTTTCGTGGTATTTGTTATGACTCTTTCCGTCCAGCCAAAGTCAATGTTGCGCTTCATTCATCCGGGGTTCTATAAAATAAAGTAGCCGTCAAGGGCGCTTCTTATAGTTTTAATTTTTTTTGCTGAGAACTGTTTAATATTGCTTATAGAATATTTCTGCCTTTATCGACTATACATCTTTCATAGTATAGTTATAACACGAAAGAAAATATTGGTTCCCCTACTGTTGTTCTTGAAATCACTTTTCTAAAAATATTATATACATTCGTTTTCTCCAACTGAATAAACATAATGTAACTAGATTCCTTTGTAAGCTTTTACCAAAAGTGAAGTGGTGGTAGTAGTGATGCTGCATTTTCCCTAAGTATTTGTATTTCCAGCTCCCCAAGGGAATGCCAAATAAAGTTTGAATATGGCTTAAGATAAAAGTAAATTTTAAATAAGATAACATTTAAGATATAACTTCAAGTAAGTCGTAAAACTCAGAAAAATATGCTGAATAATTTCATTCGCAAGAGGAGGCTTGTAGTTTTCTGAAGAAATAACTCGATGTGGTACAGTGAATTCTAAGCGAAAAATACGCATGTTGTTTCGTTGAGGCAGTGAATTGATAATGGCACAGAATGCAACGCAGTATTTATTCAGGTTCTCTGTACTCAAGAACTGAGTTGCATTCTTCTCTTTCTTTCAGAAGCGGTTAGGTTATGCTGTTAGAAAGGTTCTTCGGGGTTATTCACAGCTTCCCTGTCTCAAGAAATGGAGAAGAAGTGAGCAAGAGGCAAGCAACCACCCCATCCTCTCTCTCTTTCCCTCTCCCTCTCCCTCTCCCTCTCTCTTTTTAAGAAAAGCTGATGTTAAACCATCCAAGGTCCGATATTCAGAACATAGAACTGAAATAAAGAGGAAAGAATTTACGTCAATGGTGATAATTTTGTAACAGTTTTTTCGTACATTGGAATACAAAATACGTAGAAAAACAAGTACAATGGATTGAATCCAGTTCAGTATTTCCAGATCATGGAAACGTGAAGGGCAAACTCAATTGTAGAGGGAATTTAATACAAAACTTTATAAGGCGTAACTCAATAATGTCTTACTTTATTGAGTTACGTCTTTCTCAGCAAACTCCATACTTCCTTTCACTTCATGTTATATTGCATGCCAAAGGAGGAAAATGGCAGAGATTATAGTATATCAAATCGGACTACATGCAAAATAAAATTTTGTCGGATTTCACAAAGTTTTAAGTTCAAACAACACTAAGTGGGGTCAATAAAATAAAGTACCTGCCGAATACAGGGGTTTCTATAATCGTCTATATCCTTCTCCCAAATGTGTTGTTTTGTGTTTATGCAAACTAATCAGCGATGAACGTTAATAAGTGTGATTGCTGTCAGCAGCGGTCTCCAACCTCTTTTTGCATCACAGAGCGGTTTCATGTAAGACAGTTTTTTCTGCAGGCACATAACCAAACGCAATGAAGTGCATCATGTATGATTTATATATTACACACACACACACATACATACACTACGCACGCACACGCACGCTCACACACACACACATTATATCTTATCTCATCTAGGTTGTCCCATAGGACGCCCCCATGGGGGTTTCAGAGTCACAGGGCGCTGCTCCATGTGGTCTCGCAGTTTCCATCTAACTAGGAATATTAGGGTCTCATCCATTGTCTTGTATTGAAGATCCTCTGCATGACATCCTGCTAGTTCAAAGCCAGGAATCTGATCTATTAGGTCCTGTCGATAACTGAATCCACGCCCTGCTGCCGACGCCTCGATTTATTGTCGTTAAGGTTTTGTCTGTCTCCTACCCTTCGACTTGTCTGGCCTGGTAAGACCTGCCTGAAGATTTCTCTCCCTCCAGCATAGCTCTCCGGCTCTATGGAGCACACAGGCACTTCACCGCGACAAGGTACTTGTTGAAATGGCTGTTGACTACATAGTAGTTCTTCCGCCCTTTGACAGGTCTTACTTTTCATCCCGCAAGGTGTCCAACAACAACCTCCTCACCAAGCAAGCTTGATGGGGTTGCCAGTTTAGTCGCTCACGACCCGACCATGCAATAGGTTGTATTGGGTTACATGTTACCAGTAGGGCTCAAGAGCGACCTGACCCGAACACACATGATACATATTCTTTTATTCTTCTACTTGTTTCAGTCAGTTGACTGCGGCCATGCTAGAGCACCGGCTTGAAGGGTTTTAATCGAACAAATCGACCCCAGAACTTTTATAAGCCTAGTATTTATTCTATCTGTCTCTTTTGCTGAACCGCTAGCTTACGGGGACGTAAACACACTAACACCGATTGTCACGCGGTAGGGGAGACAAATACAGACACAGACACACACAAACATATATATATATATATATATATATATATATATATATATATATATATATATATATATATATATATATACTATGGGCTTCTTTCAGTTTCCGTTTACCAAATCCACCCACAAGGACTTGGTCGACCTGAGGCTATAGTAGAAGGAACTTGCCCAAGGTGCCATGCAATGGGATTGAACCTAGACCATGTAGTCGGGAAGCAAGCTTCTTGTCACACACCGATATATATATATATATATATATATATATATATATATATATATATATATATAGATAGATAGATAGATAGATAGATAGATAGATAGATAGATAGATAAAACTTACTTGGAAAAGGATGCGTGGCGTTCGATCATATGATAATATAAATAATATATAAATTTATGCATATATCCATACATATATGTACATGCCTATATACATATATGTAGGTATGTACATATATGTATGGATATATGCATATATTTATATATTATATATATATATATATATATATATATATATATATATATATATATATATATCTGCATTATACACAGACACATACATATACATAATATTACATGTATAATACATATGTAATGTAAAAACACTATACAGGCTGCGATAGTCAATAAAATAGAAATGAAATTTTAAAATTTAGTCTTTCTGTACGGCCCGGTATCAAATGATTCACGGCCTGTCACTGGTGGTTGGGATCCCCTAAATATCAGGATTGATTTCTTGTATATAGTTATGCTCTTGACGTTCTGACCCTATCTACTCAGGACTGGTATTTTTTTTCATCCATCAAATACATAAATAAATAAATAAAATAAAATAAATAAATAAAAAGTAAAAGTGATATACTTTTGAAGTGTTTAGTCAATTACATCTCGTCATAGATGTATAACCTTGTGGCAAATGTGAAAAATCAATATTGATAATGTAAGGGTTTTACAATATTTAGATAAGTATTCCTGCGATGAATTCAACCTGCTAGCGTGGACTTTTCATTTCATTTCTCTTGATTCGTTAAATTAAATGCTATACATATAATGAAGTCAATTCAACTGACTGCGCTCCATCTCTACCAATTCGTGACTTTGCATTACACGAGAATCGCGAAAGTTCATTCAATTTACTATATCTATCACTATCTCGAAAATTTACACCCTGTACCAATGCAAAAAATCAATATTATTTTATCACGTATAGGAGCTATTTTCTAAAATTTGTATATATATGTATTTTGTATGGAGAAATGTGGAGTTCAATTTTCTATCAGAGAGGAGATTGAAAAGAAATACTTTTTTCAAAATTTCATTTATACATTTAGGCGCAGATGTTGCCGAATGGGAAGAAGCTTACTTCCCAATCACATGGTTCTGAGTTCAGTCCCATTGCATGGTACCTTAGTCAAGCGTCTTCTGCTATATCCTCTGGCCGACCAAAGCATTGTGAGTGGATTTGGTAGAGAGAAACTGAAAGAAGCCTGTCGTATACATACCTATATCTGTATGTCTGTGTCATTGTTTGTCCCCGCCCTCAACTGCTTGGCAACCTGTGTTGGTGTATTTACGTCCCTGTAACTTAGCGTTTCGGCAAAAGAAATGATAGAATAAGTACCAAGCTTAACAACGAAAAGAAAACCATTCGACTAAAATTCCTTCAAGGCGGTGCAGCAGTATGGCCGCAGTCTAATGACTGAAACAAGTAAAAGATAAAAAACATTGTTATACTTTTTAATGTTATCTTGATCGTATTGGCTTGTAGCAAATTGTAGTGGTATTATGTAGGCATAGCGTGGATTCGATCCTCGATAACCAAATTTCACTTAACAGTTCAACAGCACTTTTCTCACGGTAAAACAATAGTTTTTATGTGAGTGACAGCAGATACATTTGACAGACGCCTTCTCTAAGCAGAATAATGGCTTTGCCACTTGACCCTTCTAATCTCTTCTAGGCCACCAAATGCTAGAATAGAGATAACAGACCGCCAACGAAATCTATTGTTCTCAACAATATGTCTATCCTTCTGGCTGGTTTTGTATAGTTATAAAAGCAAGAACTCCGTAAGCCAAAGTCAGTTAGTGAGAACCGAGTCTGGTTGACTGGCTGAACAAAACGCCGTCTCTAAAGGAAAAGGCACAAAAGGGACAACTATGGTAACTCACCAACGAAGCAGTTGTTTCGTCCCACCACTCTCACTTTCACTAAGTGACTTTCTGTTCTCTGTAACATTACATATCTCTCAAAATAAGGTAAAAAGAATTTTTTAATCCAAGGGAAAAATGAGACTGTTCCACCACATCACCATGTATGAGGTTTCATGGTGTTATTAAGCCATTGTATTTTATGAATTGAATTCAATGAGAGAAAAAAATACTTCTTTGCATGTAATTCCCTTTCTTTCGTCTGTTATTTAATCGCATTTCATATCTGCTTGTATCACGGAATTTCAGATCTGAATGAAATACACAGGATTGCTTTAGTTCCAATCAGTTCGACAGATTTAAACCTCAATATTGAGAGGGAGGGAGAGAGAGAGAGAGAGAGAGAGAGAGAGAGAGAGAGAGAGAGTTATATATTTCCGCTGTTGATCGTTTTACATCCTGCATTGACATTTTTCTCTTCCGATCTGACCAGTTTTGACGTTTACTCTTTCAACAACATCAACAGATTTTTTTTTTATCCTCCTCTTCTCAAAACTATTTCTTTACACATACACATACCATATTGATTAACCAGCATTACCAGCAACTGACTACATTATATACTAACATAGTGGCAACGGCGCCAATCAAAGAGTTAAATCACCGTAAAACAATCAATCGCCTTTATGCACTCCCTCCTCTCTCTCTCTCTCTCTCAAATAATAATAGTTTACTCATAGTTAAAGCTTTAACGTGACTAAAGCTACTTTCAAAGTTCTCTATTTCACTTTATAAAGCTTGGTCTTTTCTATCCTCTGGAGCATATAATTGCTTCTAATTTAGACACAAGAGCAACAACTTTGAGGAAAGAGGATTAGTCGATACCATCGACACCAATATGTGACTGGTACTCTATTTTATCAACCCGAGAGCATGAAAGACAAAGTTGACCTCAGCGGAATTTGAATTCTGAATGTAAAGTGCCAGAACAAATACTGACAAAGCATTCTCCAACGTTCTAACAATTCTACCAAGCTATCACTATTTTGGAACGTATAATACAATGTTAACCAAGACTTGCAGTACCTGTGGAAATGCCACGATTATTTTAAAAACCATAAGTTTATCAAAAATTTATTGAGAACCATGAAATGCAAAATTTCTTTGGAAATTGTATGTTTTTTTTTTTGTTTCTTTTTTGTTTTTTCCACGAAGCGTTTAATTCTTGAGATGGTGTAAAGCTCGCAAAAGGTGCAATCTTACAATGGAACATGTTTGAAAACTATATTCTTTGTCATATATTAGTAGCCACTTTTACCTTGAGAGGTGTTATCTATCGTTTTGACGTTTAAATTAATAAGTTATGTCCTGGGGATGACTTTAAATTGCTTCTAGCACTGGTTTGGGAGTTGCAGAGTTTTGAGGAGTGTAGAACTACCTCTTAGTCACTATTATTTCCAGGTCTATTCTGAAGCGGAGTAAGAGTACTTGTCAAGATCTCAGCTATGGGTTAATTCGCATATTAGGGTTTGCCTACCTATGCATGTGAAGACTGGATCCGGCGCACTGCGGAAGAAACCTTCATGAATCAACAAAAGGGAAGGCGGTTGCAGCATGGATTGTGGGGTGCAGTGAGGAAGATGGGGCAAGAAAGACATCCTGGTCATCCACTGCATCTGTCTTCATCCCCAATCGTCTTGACCTGGTTTTGCCACTAGATTGAAGATGGTCCGACGGGCGAACATGTACATCAATATGTAAGCAATCTTACATAAAGAATAAACTAGAAAACATAATCTATATCATTATTCTGTAGCGGTGCAACTATGATAGAAAGACTTTAACAAATCTTGATATACTATACTAAATCCTTATTTTCATATAAAGAAAAGTGGGCGTATGTCCCAGCGAATTGAAGTAAGTAGCTAATCCACTTAGCTGTAGATTTTAATATTCTTTCAAATTTTGGCATAAAGCCAGTAATTTTGAGGGAAGGGGGAAAATCGATTACATCGAAAAAAAAACCCATCCCCGAAGTACTTGACTGGAGTTGATGTGTTCATTTTATCAACACCGAAAGACTGAAAGACAAGGTCAGCCTCGGTGGCATCTGAACTCAGAACATAATGACGAAGAAATCCTTTCTACTTTAGGGATAAGGCCAGAAATTTTGTGGGTAGGAAGTTAGTCGATTACATTAACTCCAGGGCTCAACTGGTACTTACTTCATCGACCCGAAAAGAATGAAAAGCAAAGTCGACCTCGGCAGAATTTGAACTCAGAAAGTGAAGCGCAATAACGATTCTACCAACTCGTCGACTGCTGTGTATTTTAATATGTTGTTTATATAATACATTATCTCTTCGATTTCGTTTTCATAGTTTATCACTTAATTGTCTCACGAAGAATATAAATGTAGTCAATATAATAGATTGTGTCTTCGATTTCGTTCATTTGTTACAGCGTTACATTGACCATAACAGAATAATATTGTAAACTAGCATCAACAGATCACAGAAAACTAGTTGTTTGCAATCGTTTGAAATATATTCATGAAAGTAACGTCAATTAATTCTTCCCAAAGCTTCATTTAATTTCAGTTAGTACACATTTAAGAAAGAACAGACATTTTGTGTCATCCAGAATGAGATGAATATTAACAAAATAAATACCAGCGACGGAAGCAGCATACATGTCAAATGGCAGTCTTTATATCCTACTCAACGTCTATGTATTCTTAGAACGCCGAGTAAGCCGGTGAGCTAGCAGAATCGTCAGCACACCAGACAAAATGCTGAGCAGCATTTCTTCCAACTTTATGTTGAGTTCAAATTCCACCGAGGTCGACTTTACCTTGCATCCTTTCGAGGTCGATAAAATAAGAACCAACTGAGCTCTGGAGTCGATGTAATCGACAAGCTCCACTCCCCAAAATTTCAAGCATTGTGCCTATATTAAAAAGACTTATTAGAACACCGAATACTCGGTGTTTGCCTTGAGAGATCCTCTCATACAGACGCATATGCTCAGAGTACAGGCATATACCGATAGCAAATGTGAACCGTCTGGCATGGGCGCTTGTCTTCGAACGATATATGTCTGTGCCCTTAGTACCATGTGTCTGCATGAGAGGATCTCCCAAGGTGAATGCTGCATTATTTGGCGTCCTAATAATACATTCACGTTGAGTAGAATATAAAGAATGCCATGCGGAATATATTGCAAATGTGAAATGTCAATCATTTCAACCAACTAATAACGGTTTCTAATTTAGGCACATTGCCAGAAATTTCATGGGGAGAGGGTTACTCAACACCATTGACTTCATTACATGACTGACTGGTACTTTATTTTCTTGACCCCAGTGGATGAAATGCAACGCTAGTCCCTGCCTGAATTGAACTTGCAAAAGATTTTCTTACGTTTTCACTACCTTCCTAGAGTGATGCAAGGCTACAGTTGTAATATGGAGGAATATACACTAGTAGTACTAATTTATTTGTTTTGGAAGTCCTAAAAACAATGTCAACTATTGATATACTCGCATTCATAAAGGTACGAAGATATATGCTGCATTTAGTCAACTATCCATGACCGTTTAACAACCCTATGATAATTCCAACCTAGGCACAAGGCCAAAAACTGAGTGGCGATAACAACCGATTATATCGATCCTAGTACTCAATTGGAACTTTATTTTACCGGCCTCAAGAAAAGAAGGTAAAATTGGCCTCAGCGGGATTTGAACTCGGAACATAATGGGTCGTAAGTAAATGATGGTAGGCATTTTGTCCGAAACTCAAACAACTTCCCACTCTCCCGCCTTAAATAATTTCTAAGAAGAGCACAAGGCTTGCAATTTGGTAGGAGCGAAACAGTCGAAGCAATTTGACGTGCTAACGTCCCAGCCAATCGACCGCTATGAACCAAACCTATATAATGATGCAATATTGTACAAATAAAGTATAATGTAAAATCTACAAACATTGTCGCATCTGAATTGATTCTAACAATTAATTACATTACAAGTTTGTAGAATTCTTTTCTCAAAGAATTGCAGACATAATGGCGCTTTGACTCAATACAGACAACAATCAGAACAAGTGAAAGCTGAAATCCTTGAATTCTTCAACCAGAGCTGAATACTAAACAAATATTTATTCAGACGTGAATTTAATTTACATAACCACTTCATCTGACTAATGTTTTGCTTTTTTTTTTTTTTCGACAAGGACAAGAAGAGCGGGGACAAGTTTTTTTTCTTTCCTTTGTTCTAGATAAAATGATAATCTTTAACATACGTCATATGTTATTATTGTAGCATTCCCGAATATTAAGGTACATAATGAATAGGTAAAAATAGGCATACTATATATGTATGTATATATATATATATATATATATATATATATATTCATATATGGGTACAGGACGTCACCAATGGTGCAAATAACATGAAATATGTAAACAAACGAGGGAAAAACGAGTGAAATACGTAAACAACGAGAAAAAAATGGAAAACAGCACAAGTTAACACAGTTGTCCGCTGTCTATCTACTCATTTCGAGCATGATATATATATATATACATACATATATATATATATATATATATATATATATATATATATATATATATATATATGCATGTATATATGCATACATATATATGTATATATACATGCATACATACATGCATATATACATACATACATACATACATACACATATATATATATATATATATATATATATATATATATATATATATATATATATATATATATATATATATATATATACGTTTATAAATCTATGTTGCAAGAGAATGG
Organism: Octopus bimaculoides; assembly: GCF_046866305.1. Lineage (NCBI taxonomy): Eukaryota > Metazoa > Mollusca > Cephalopoda > Octopoda > Octopodidae > Octopus > Octopus bimaculoides. The sequence goes on along the minus strand of NC_142932.1, from coordinate 50,729,418 downwards.
AATAAGCAGAGCAAGAGCACACACAAAGACGGAAAGTGTCACTGAGGAGGTCACAGATGTGTGACGAAAGATTTCCGGACAATGGACATGAGTTAGTATAAGAACAGTAATAGACGAATATATATATATATAGTGCGTGTGTGTGTGTGTGTGTGTGTTTGTGTGTGTGTGTGTGTGTGTGTGTGTGTGTGTGTGTGTGTGTGTGTGTGTGTGTGTGTGCGTGCGTACGTGTGTGCGTGTGTTTCTTATGCATTCGAAAACTTAGTTGTCGATTTTGACGTATGGGGTATCAAAAAATTCAATAATCTTTCGGCTATCCAATAATTTTATTTTCATTTACATATTTGCATTATAAAAATTTAACATTCTAATCTTTCTCTAAGTCAACTATCGTAAATGACATTTTATACCACGATGTTGACGACGACGACGTTAAATCCACCTCCATCGTCACAACGTTTTTCAATAGAGGAGAAATGTTGATAGTGTGTGTGAGTGAGTTAGAAAGAGGGAGGGAGAGGGGGAGAGAGAGTGAAAGAAACAGACATAGACTAAAAGAGAGGAACTATTACAGAGGGTGAGAAAGAATACGTAAGAGCGAGAGAAATACAGAATGAGAAAAAGACCGAGAAGAGAAAGAAACAGAGAGAAAACAACTTTCTATAGAAGTTGAAAGAGACAGAGAGAGATAGCGGGAGAGAGAGAGACGCTGGTGTTTGATACTGTATGTATATTCTAGCAGATGTCTGTATATTTGTATGTCTGTGCATAACGCCAATGAGGGAATCAGAGGGGAGAGAAAGAAACAGAGAAGCATTCTTTGTTTCTCTCGCTCACACATATTCTTTCTCATCCTCTGTAATAGTTTCTCTCTTTTTGTCTAAGTAAGGAAGTGGCTCTTTACTTCTCCTCCTCCTCCATCTTCTCGTTCATCACAACGTTTTTAGATAGAGGGAGAAATGTAAATTGTGTGTGTGAGTGAGTTAGAAAGAGAGAAAGAAACAAGCATAGATTAAAAGAGAGGAACTATTACAAAAAGTGAGAGAGAATACGTGTGAGCGTTCGAAAACTTAGCTGCCGATTTTGATGTATGGGGTATCAAAAGATTCAATATTCTTTCGGCTACCAAATAACTTTATTTTCATTTACATATTTGTATTATAAAAAATTAACATTATAATCTTTCTATAAGTCAACTTTCGTAAACGACATTTTATACCACGATGACAATGACAACGATGTCACATCTATATCTATATATTAGCAGATGTCTGTGTATTTGTATGCTTGTGCATAATGCCAATGAAGGAGTGAGAAGAGACAGAAAGAAACAGAGAAGGAAAGTGAGGAAGTGGCTCTTTACTTCTTCTCCTCCATCTCCTCATTCGTGTGTGGGTGAGAAAGAAAGAGAGATAGGGGGAGAGAAACAGGTATAGACTAAAAGAGAGGAACTATTAGAGAGGGTGAAAGAGAAAATGTGTGAGCGAGAGAAACACAGAATGAGAAAAAGACAGAGAGAAGAAAGAAAGAAAGAAACACAGAAAGAAAACAAGTTTCTATAGGAGGAGTTAAAAGAGAGACGGATAGCGGGAGAGAGAGACGCTGATGTTTGATACTGTATGTATGTTCTATAGGTGAAGGTGAAAGAAAGCCGACACAAAGAGAGGGGAAAAGTAGAAAAGAAAGAGATGCTGATGTTTGATACTGTATGTGTGTGTGTGTGTGTGTGTGTGTGTGCGCGTGTGTGCGTATGTGTGCGCGTGCGAGTGCCTCATTCCACAATCACCATTTAGTTCAATCACTCTTGTGAAGATATTCATGTAACTTTCATTTTTTCACTTAATCCTCATTTTAATTTTCAAAAAAGTTAAGTTTTCGAGAAAAATGTTCTCACTCTTTACAAGAAGAGACGGGGTAGATGTTGATGGTCATTATTCTACAGTGAAGCAAAGACGAGTACAGGTCACTAGACACCCCTTCCCATTGATAGCAAAGACATGAAAACGACCAAAGGAGGCTGTTTCACGTAATGCCAATGAGTTACAAGGGCCAAGGGATAAACGGTTAGAACAATTACGTTAACAAAACGCAAAGCGCAGAAGCCAAGAGTCAAAAAAGGAAAGAGAAAAATGTTTAAAGGATGCAAGACAAAGACAAGCTGCCAGGTTTACTAATGAAACAATAGGTTAGCGAGAGATGAAACAAAGAAACAACCAGGAGCAAACAGTTGCTGCAAGACTTCGCCAATCCTTAGAGGAAAGGCCTAAGCGTTTTTATCAAGATAGGCTGAATACGTTTGACAAAAGAGTTGCACCTTTTAAGGGGATTTGGAAAGGATTAGATTTCAACTACGATCCAAACCATGATTATTCTACAGAGAAATTTATTGATATTGGAGCATGTCAAAAGAGTGCAGTCTATGTAAAGGAAAGAAATGGGAAAGAGAAACCACCACTATGGGTTGCGGTGGAGGAACGGTTGTTTTACCGACGTTTGGTACACCCCCGGATACTTTGAAGGTATTGCTTTTGGGAAACACACCAAGGAGCATGCACTTCTTGAAAAACACTTGGAATTATAATTCTGCTTTCCAAATGACCTCCTTTGGTAGTAATATTATAAGAGAAGGGAACATGAAGCCAACTTTTAAAATCCATTGTATTAGATCTTTGTTGCCAACTGAAAGCAAAAATCCTCAGTTTTTACAGCTATATTTTGTGACGAATTACAAGGAGCAGGCTTTGCAACGGTCATTTAACCTTACAAATTTGAAAAAAGAGTTAATCTTTGATCTGCAAGATATGTTGCATACAAACAATAGCTACATCAGAAGCTTCAAGTATGCACTGGAATCTGCAAAACCCACTGAATGCAAGATAGTTATTGATGCAGACAAAAAGCCTATTGCTGAGCACAAAGGCCACTACAATGCCCCTGCTGCAAATGAAGTAGCAGCAATTATTACCGGTGACGAGTATGGGAAGAGAGATATTATTATTCAAGGAAGAAGAAATAAGATTCAGCGGATAAATGTAACCCACCGATCATATGATGCACTCCAGTATCCATTAATCTGTGTGTTTGGTCAAGATGGATATCACTTTGGTATTAAAAAAAGAAAGATACGTAATTTCCTTCAACATATGTGATAGAAGTTATCTCCCTTCATAAAAGTGGTAAATTTTGTATTTTCGTTTATTATTATTATTATTATTATTATTATTATTATTATTATTATTATTATTATTATTATTATTATTATCATTATTATTATTATTTTGCATTATAAATTCAGAATTGATTTCCCAATTGAAAAATAAATTGAATTTAGAATAACAAATTTCTATGAAACATTTTACTTCTTTCTTCCAATATATAAAGAACAATTTCATTCCCGAGCAAGGCCGGGTGCCTCTGCTAATGTGTGTGTGTGTGTGTGTGTGTGTGTGTATGTGTATACATACATACATACATACATATATACATACATATATATATATATATATATATATATATATATATATATATGTATATGTATATGTATATGTGTATGTATATATATATATATATATATATATATATATATATATATATATATATATATATATAATTTATTATATATAAAGGGCATTAACTGTGTAGTAATGCCTCACGCTTCGAGGGACTAAATAAGTCAAAAACTACCAAAAAATAAGCAACATATTTACTGAAAGCGAGGGAATGCAGCTTTCAAAATTTATCTCTTAAAAACATTTAACTCAACGGTAGACCACTGGTTTCTCAATCAAATACAGAAAAACTGTGAAGTAACCTGTATTCTTTTGTTCATCAGTACACGTATGGTCAAGATATATAAAAATAAAGAAGAATCAACTTACCACGATGTAGCCATCACAGCACGATGACTTCTGTTCATAATTATATATCCATGAAAGAGATTTGAATTTATCCGGTTGCATCTCAGTAACATGTGCTTATACAGAATAATATTCAACACTGAATATATTCTAATTATTTATAATACAATATAGGATAAATTCTTTATAAGAATTTATCAAGTAGTCAGCGTGAAAAAAACCTCATAATGAAAAAAATAACGAAAAATTTCGTAATGAAAAAATTCATCATTTCTTCATAAATATAATTAATTATATATAAAGGGCATTAACTGTGTAGTAATGCCTCACGCTTCGAGGGACTTCAACAGAAAGGAATAAGAGAAAATAAAGAGAGAGAATGAAAAAAAACTTGTAGATTTAGCGATCAAGCATAGCGAATGATTAGAAAAAAATCTGAAAGAAGAGGTTGAAAATGCTGGTGATCCCAAATGAAGGTGCGCATGCGTGTGTGTGTATGTGAGAACGGTGTATGTGAATGTGTAAGTGTGTGTGTGTGTGTGCGTGTGATTAAGGGCTAGTGACTCTGACGTGTGTGAGTGTGTGCATTTGTAAGTGCGTGTGTGTGTTGTGTGTAGTAGTTGGTGTGCTTTTGACGTGGTGTGTGTACATGTGTGTGTGTGTGTCTGTCTGTCTGTGACCAAACAGTGTGCATATGTATGGTGTACATACACACACACACACACACGCACACAGGACTCTGTCAGACAATTTCTGCGACCACATCACCCCTGACATCTGGCCACCTAACTCCCCACACTGCAATCCCCTTCATTATTATGTGTGGGGCACAGTTGAGTGAGAGACCAACAAAGCTCCTTGTAACACCAAAAATGAACTGAAGGCAAGGATTCTGGCAGCACTCACCAACTTAAACATGGAAACTGCTCAGAAGAGTTGCAGGAGATTCCGAAGTCGTTTGGAAGCTGTGGTTGATGCTAACGGTGATTTTATTGAATACATTTGCTCTTTAGTATTTCAAGATGTTTTCATGTAATTTTGGTTAATATATCAGTTAAAATGAGATGTTAGTGTTATTTTCATTTTTGCATAATTTAAACCCTGTATGTATACATATATATATAGATATAGATATGTCTATATCTATCTATCTATCTATCTATCTATCTATCTATCTTACATGTGTGTGTGTGTGTGTGTGTGTGTGTGTGTGTGTGTGTGTGTGTGTGTGTGTGTGTTAATATAATCTTCCTAATGGTTTTGTTAATGCATGTATTGTTCCGCCAATGAATTAATACAAGAGAAGTTTCTCCTAGTAAAATTTCTCACGTTTTTTTTTTAACTTTTCACACCGTGCGCACGCACATACACTGTACAGATACACACGTACACACACACATGTGTGTGTGTATGTGTGTGTATGTGTGTGTGTATGTGTGTGAGTGTGTGTGTGCGTGTCATTAGGTTAGAGCTTTTTCTGCTATAAGAGGAGTGCTCTAAAAACTGAGTGCTTGTACAAGATCTTATAGCTTCCTAAGAGCTATTAAGATGAATGTATGTATGTATGTATGTAGAGAGAGAGAGAAAGAAAGAGAGAGAGAGAGAAAAAGAAAGAGAGAGATAGAGAGAAAGAAAGAGAGAGAGAGAGAAAAAGAAAGAGAGAGATAGAGAGAAAGAAAGAGAGAGAGAGAGAGAAAGAAAGAGAGAGAGAGAGAGAAAGAAAGAGAGAGAGAGACATATAATAGATACATAGATATGTGTGTAGTCACCGAATAGCGCTAAACTAACAGCGCAGCCTGAAGGGGTCCAGTGTCATTACACTAAAAATATTGTAAAAGTGCAGCAGATGAACGACAGGGAGGCTGAAAAAATTACGTATATACTTCCTGGTGAGAAAATGCAACAGATATACAATAATATAATAATCTACATATGGAAATTTCTGAAAGGGCTAGTACCTAATTTCAGCATGGAGTGTTATACAAATAATCCGAACTGGATGCCATTGCATTGTACCAAAGGTACCGTCCACCCAATCTGATGTCAAGACAAGGTACTGCAACAGATTAGGGTTTAAAAGCCCAAAACTTTTCAATACTCTGGCAAAAAAGAAGAAACGTACACAATGTGGACGGGGATGTCTTCAAAAAGGAACTGAACATTGTCCTATCCAGATGAACAAATGAGCCGGTATGAAGTACAGATGAAGGCAGCAGTGCCAAATACCCACTTACTCGAAATGGGCCAACAACCTAGAGGAAAAGGATACGCAAGTGTGGTGGTATGAAATGCTACGGCCCTGAAGAAATCAGCCAAAGAACAAAGATAAGATGTGTAAAACTAAAAAATCACGGTGGTGCTCTAGTATGACCGCACCCTCATGGCTGAAACGAATAAAAGAATAATAGAATAAAAGAACATATATATATATATATATATATATATATATATATATATATATATATATATATATATATATATATACTTTATTTAAAAGCAGCAGAAATATAACAAAAGACTGTTACTCTGAGTTTCACGTTCCCGTTCATCGGACAAAACTGTCTTTTGTTATATTTCTGCTGCTTTTAAATAAAACATATTACTCTACCTCTGGTATTTGAGTACTCTTTTTTCCACCTTGTTGCACATTTTATGTGCTTACTCCGGTATATATATATATATATATATATATATATATATATATATATATATACTTTTTCAACTGTAAGTATGGAAAACAATTAAATTTGGGAAAAATTAAATGAAAAGTATTTTAAAAGAATATTTGCATAGTGTTCAAATACAAGGGGCATTTTCCTTGTTTCTGCCTGTCTCTGTCTCTCTTGTTTACTCTGGATTCGAGGTCCTTGGCAAAGAAGAAGAAGAAGAAGAAGAAGAAGAAGAAGAAGAAGAAGAAGAAGAAGAAGAAGATGTGGGAGTGCTATGATAGTGGTAGGATGTTAAATGGTCAAGTGCCCTGAAAGTGACTTGTTGAGGGTAGTAGTAGTAGTGATTCAATTCTTGAGATATCTCTTTTGAATGTATTGTTTATAATATTTGCGTTATTCTAAACAGCATGAAGGAAGAAGGTGGCAGAGAGGAAGAAGAAGACGAAGAAGAAGGAGACAGAGAAGAAGAGAAAGAATTATAAGAGAATGCAGGATGGTAGGATAGTAGTAGGATGTTAAATGGTTAAGTGACCTAAAAGTGGCTTGTTGTGGATTATAGCAGTGATTGGGACTTTGTAATGAATTCTTGAATATCTCTTTTGAATGTATCATTTTTAAAATTTGCGTGTGTGTTATTCTAAGGTCATGGTGGATATGTCATTTGTTGTAGATGCGTTCAAAAGGGCTCTGTATTTTGTAATATATATATATATATATATATATATATATATATATATATATATATATATATATATATATATATATATATAACAAACGAAAACCCTGTCTCCTACATGAAACACTTGAAAAGAAATCTACTAGGGAAAAAAACATCTCGTGCGATCTAAATTACTTTTTACGGAGTATCTGATTCGCTGACCTTTTTATTAAGTGATATCTCCTAAAGCAAAGGGAACAACACAAGACTTTGTCTTCATATAACAATCCGAGCCACGATTCACTGAAATCTTGTTGCTTTTTCTTCTATGTCTACGAGTAAAGTTTTAGCAATTCACTGTTTTTTTATCGATTTATTTGACCAATGAGACAGCAGCACTTCTTAGGCATTCATCTGCTCCATAAACGGAACTCAAATTTGTTCGGTGTCAGTCTTCGACAAAATTCAGACAGAACAAGAAATCGGCAAAGAGATCGGCCTATTCTTATTTTAACTAATTTTAATACAAGACACGTTACAGCTGAACGAGGCATCGATTGCAGTATCTCGATTCTGCCAGGTTACTGACTATGTATGTTGATGCTTTTTTTTTCCTTTTCTCTCATTCCTGGTCACACTATGTGTGTGAGACTTCTGCATTAGAAGAAGAACTTGTTTCTAACAAATATATAAATTTCATCGCTGACTTTCCCAAAACATTCATATGCGCAACTCGTGTTAACCTAAACCCTGTCTCTTTTTCTCCCTATATTTTAAATGAAAATTTTTACTTATCTCTGTGAGAGTTACTGTCTCATTCAAACCAGTTCTTTGTGAGCATTTGAGAAGTAAACATAACCATATTGAATTAGAGTATCTCTAAGGCCGGCAGAGTGGTAGCTTCTAGTAAGAAATAAAAGAGAACACACAAACAAACACACAATTATTATTGTCTCTCGCCTCAGTATTTTTTCTTCAGCCTTAAACACCTTTCTCTAGTTTCCTACCTTCGGTATCTAGTTGGGGACTGAACCATTTTGGAGTTAAATGCATTGGTAATGAACATAATGAAGTGCTAATGACTGTATACAAAGTTTCCTTATGCTGATATGAATTCTATGTCAATTTAGATGCTCTGCCGATTGAACGACTAACTCGTTATAGTAAAGTGTGACACAATATGCGTCTGCATCTGTTTTCAAAAGGCGTACCTTTTGACTAACAAATACAGTCTATTTGATTGGCTTCCGCACAATTTCTGTTTACCAAATTTCAATCACGTGGTTGATCCACGGCTATAGTGAACATACAGTGCAGGTGTGGATGCATAGTATGAAATTTACTTCCCAACCACATGGTTCCGGCTTCAGTTCACTGCGTGGCATCTAAGATAAATGTCTTCTACAATATCACCAGGCCGACCAAATCCTTACGGGTGGATTTGGCAGACGGAAACTGAAAGAATCTCGTCGTATATATATATATATATATATATATATATATATATATATATAATTGATGAAGGATGGTACTTTTATGTTATATACCCACGGACAACTGTAGCTAGTCCCAACAATGGTTGGTTATAACCAAAATACAGCGGGCAAGAACAACATGCCTTGGACAACTCAGTATATTTAGCGGGACATCCCCTTCTTTATGCATATACCTGATGTGACACAAACTGTACAGATTCATGCAACACATTTAGATGCACATTATCCTACCCATAACGGACAGTTGCAGGATGGGTCGAAACGATCGTCGTACTGAATAAAGATTAGTGCTAAATCTATCTTCCGTTTCCTTCACCAATTATTATCTCAACTAACACTGTGGAATTCCTGATGTAGATCCAGAGGAAATATATCGCAAACCGTGGATGACACCAATACACTAATTGACATGTACCCATTAGTTCAAAAAATTACATATATATATAATTTTTTTACAATTACATATATTTATATATGTAAGAGATTTTCTAACTAGCTACTTTGCTTGTTGCAAGATCAGTGTCTGGTTGTCACTTATTTTTTTTTATCTATTGCGAGCTGGCGCGAACTACTGTTATCTCTAGCGGACGAGTATCCACAACTGGAGATGTGCAGAAATAACTCGAAACTGTACGGTTTGGTGGTCCTGTCACTGGAACATGGTAGGGGTTTGTTCCCCTGCTTGTAATATATATCGGGTGCAGATTGCATCGATAACCAGCTGGAGGAGGCTTCCTCCTGGGATTAAAATGGTAGTATCGTCAGTTCCTACGGAACAGCCATGTTGAAGTAGTGATAAACATTTCTTATATGTGTGTGTGTGTATACATACACACATAAACACACACACACATGTGCATGTTTTTGTGTTTATCTGACCCCCGCCCCCTACTTGACAATCAGTGCTGTTTTGTTTACATCCCCGTAATTTAGCGGTTCTGCAAAAAGAGACCGATAAGATAAATACAGGCTTTAAAAAATAAGTCCTACGGTCAATTGGTTCGACTAAAACCCTTTAACGTGGTGCCCCAAGATGGCCGCAGTTCAATGACTGAAACAAATAAAAGATACATATCCATGGTGTCACGCTGTGAGATCGAACCTGGGACCTCATCATTGCGAACGAACTTCTTAAATAATGTCCGCGTTTCTTACACTATCCACTTAGTCCTTAGCGTTATCTGATTAGCGTGTGACAAACAGTAGAATGCTTGACTAACTACTTTAGATTGTTTTTAGTTTCATCTCGCTGGATTCTCATCTCATTTAGATCAACTTTGTCTTTCATTCAATCATCTATAAAACTCTCCTTTTTCCTTAAAAATTTCGTGACTTTGTTCTAATGTATCGTTTTGAGCAAACACTGTCTTCCATTAGTGTTTCAGACTTGTGTCTCTAATTCTTTCGAAGGTACACCAGCCAATATTCCTTCCTTTTCTTTGTATTTCAATTCTGTTCGTTGCAGACCGTCCGTCGCAAATGTACTAGTTTTAGCTATTATTAGTTAGCATTCCTCCACTTCTCTCTCTTTCTCTCTCTCTCTCTCTCTCTCTCTCTCTCTCTCTCTAGTCCAACAGATTTTTGGGATCTGACGATACACCATAAAACTAAACCCTTTATGGACGGGAAACCTAAGGTAATCCCATAAACCGGCCTTCCCCATTTTCAATATATACGTCTCTACATCTTAGAGTGTGCTTCTTCTTTCGGATTTATGTTTTCTACGAACGATATGTTTTCAGTGAATGTGTTTTCACTAGAAATATATATATTTGCGAGAGGTTGACAGACATCTTCAGCCAGCTGGTCTTGCTACTTCAGGCTAATGACGAAACATGTCCCTGAATGCAGACTAGGCTGGGTGGGGGTGCTTGTCTCCCCCTCGCGAATATAAGGACACAGGAAATGCGTGAAGGCCAACAGGAAGCGGTGCAGCTTCCTAGGGCTAAATAGCAGCAATATGATTCCCTTATTGGGACTGTCACATTAAGTTGACAGTATACAACTGCTTTATCATAACACTGCTGCTTAATTCTCTCTGAGATTTATAATTAGATCATTTCTGATATATTTTCTTTTATTCTTTTATTTTTTCATTTATTTCAGTCATTTGATTGCGGCCATACTGGAGTACCGCCTTTTAGTCGAACAAATCGACACCAGGACTTATTCTTTGTAAGCCTAGTGCTCATTCTATCGCTGAACCGTTAAGTTACGGGGGACTTAAACACACTAACATCAGTTGTCAAGCGATGTTGGCGGAACAAACACAGACATACATATACATACATGTATATATATATAAATATACGACGGGCTTCTTTTAGTTTCCGTCTACCAAATCCACTTACAAAGCTTTGGTCGGTCCGAGGCTATAGTAGAAGACACTTGACCAAGATGCCACGCAGTGGGACTGAACCCAGAACCATTTGTTTGGTAAGCAAGCTACATACCACACAGCCACTCCTGCGCCTATATACATATTATATACGTGATCTGATCAATAAGTCTCTCTCTCTCTCTCTCTCTCTCTCTCTCTCTCTCTCTCTCTCTCTCTCTCTCTCTCTAGCTAGCTAGCTAACTAGCTATCTGTCTGCCTGTCTCTGTCTGTCTCTCTGTCTCTCCATCTCTATCTGTCTCTGTCTGTCTCTGTCTGACTGTCTGCTTCTATCTCTCTCTCTCTCTCTCTCTCTCTCTCTCTCTCTCTCTCTATATATATATATATATATATATATATATATATATATATATATATATATATATATATATATATATATATTTGTGAGTGTTGGTGTGCGTGCGTGTGTTTGGTTGTATAAACGGATGAAAAGTAGCAGAATCTTTTTTATGTATTTCTGAATATTGATTTCTGACAAAAGGCCTCGAGTTTGCAGGGGCGGGTATAAACCCAAGTTCCCCACTGGTACTTATTGGATCAACTCCAGAACGATAAAGGATGTAAGTGACTTTGGAAGAATTTGAAATCAGAACTTAAAAAGGTGTAAATATAAACCGCAATCTGTTTTTCTTTTCTTTTTTTTTTCGTTTCTTTTTTTTTTTTCGTTTCTTTTTTTTCCGACCTTTTGCAGATTTTCTCAAAACATTACCCTGTATAATATATAATCATATGAAGGCGGCGAGCTGGCAGAAACGTTAGCACGCTGGGCGAAATGCTTAGCGGTATTTCGTTTGCCGTTACGTTCTGAGTTCAAATTCCGCCGATGTCCACTTCGCCTTTTATCCTTTCGAGGTCGATAAATTAAGTACCAGTTACGCACTGGAGTCGATGTAATCGACTTAATCCCTTTGTCTGTCCTTATTTGTCCCCTCTGTGTTTAGCCCCTTGTGGGCAATAAAGAAATAAGAAACGTTAGCACGTCGGGCGAAATGCTTAGTGGTATTTCGCCCATCGCTACGAGATCCATTCTATGTTTAGCCCCCCGTGGGCAATAAAGAAATTGATATTTCGTCTGTCTTTACTTTCTGAGTTCAAATTCTGCCGAGGTTTACTTTACCTTTCATCTTTTCGGGGTCGATAAATTAAGTAAATTAAGTACCAGTTACGTATTGGAGTAGATCTAATCGACTGGCCCCCTCCCACAAAATTTCGGGCCTTGTGCCTAGAGTAGAAAAGAATATATAATTATATGAATATGTATTATGTATCGCTCTCTCTTTCTCCCCACTCTCTCTTTCTCCCTGCTCTTTCTTTTCCTCCCCGTTCTCTCTTTCTCCCCGCTCTTTCTTTCTCTATTGAATTCATCCTCGCTGTTGTTAGCACACCCTCACTCACAAACTATGTTGAAGATACCAAAACAGCGAAAGCAACAAAATTCTTGATGGTGTGAACGACCTACAAAAGCCTTCAATGTCATATACTAGTGAGAACATATGCAATTCAATACTAGAAAATTTTAAGCACTCTGCTATCAGCTCTCTAAGACATTGCGACTTGACTGCACAAAGAGGGCCAGCAATCCTAGAGTAAAGAAAAAAAAAAACGAAAAAATCTGCGTGACCTGAAAATTGTAATTTGTAATGACGCATTATAAACCTATGTGCAATATATTACAAAGGCGTTCCGCCGAGGTCGACTCTGCCTTTCATCCTTTCAGGGTCAATAAAATGGGTATCAGTTGAGCACTGGAGTTCACGTAATCGTTTAACCCCCACCCCTGAAATTTCTGGCCGTGTGTAGAAAGGATATTACTATGAAAGCAACGTCGTGCTGACGACTAGTTTCATCGATCCTGAGAGCTATAACAAGAGACTAAGCTGCTGCTGAGGAAAACAACTGCTTACAGTTGTCTGAATTGTTACTCTCTTCTATGGTTGGTCCTTTCATCGCAAGGTCACTACTTAAATGGATGCAATTCCAGTTCAAAGGATTTCGTATCCTTTATTTTTTACTTGCTTCAGTCATTGGATTGCAGCCATGCTGAGGCACTGCCTTGAAGGGTTTTGTCGAACAAATCAAACCCTGTACTTATTTTTAAAACTTGGTACTTATTCTATCGGCGTGCGTGTGTATATGTGCGCGCAGGATGTCTTTCAATTTCCATCTATCAAATTCGCTCAGAAGGCTTTGGTCGACCCGGGTCTATAGGAGAAGACACTTGCGTAGGGTGACATGCAGTGGACTAAGCCCAGAACCATGAGATCAAGAAGCAAACTGTTTCATTGATGACGATAAATTACATATAAGACGGCTTCTTTCAGTTTCCATCTACCAAATCCACTCACAAGGTTTTGGTGAACTCAGGACTTTAGTAGAAGATACCGAAGGTGCCCTACAGTGGAACTGAGACCGAAACCATATGGTTGGGAAGCAAGCTTTTTACCGCACAGCGTCTATAAGAAGTAAACTATTGGAAGAAGTTGAAAACTTTACGACTTTATTTAAGTATTAATCTAAGATTACACTGAGTAACACGATTTTTGTCCTTGGGCAGCAACTGTTATTACCTATTTGCTTACCCCTAGAAAGTATGAAAAACAGCTATTTCCTTCAAACTTTGATTTTGTAACATTTATTCAAACCTCAAAGAATCCCTTTTAGCACATGACTATGAGGCTCTCCCACTACACCTGTTCATGATCTGAGATGCACATATTGTCAGCCACTAGGGACATGTTTCAAGTAATTAAGGTGAAGCAACTGACAAACAAATCTGTGGTATTGAGCAGAATATTTGCTATAACGATATTTCTGCTTCAGCAATTCAGTGCTGAATCTGTCTGAAATATAATGGAAAATATGTCTGTTTCAAAACATTGATGCCCGGGTCACAAAAGCAAAGTTTGCAGGGAATAGTAGTCATTTCCTTTGAATTCTAGATAGAAGCAAATAGGAAATAACACTTACTGACCAAAGGCAGAAAAAAAGAAAAAATTTGTTACACAGTCATTTTATCATAGCAAGTGAGGGCTAAGCTTTTGGCAAAATCACTAGAAAATATACCTTTCGGTATTATTTTCTACTCATTATGTTCTGATTTCAAATCTCACCGAGGTCAACTTTGCCTTTCATTCTTCCTGTATCAGTAAAATAGAATACAGGTCAAGAACTGAGATTTGTGGTATGATAAGTACCCTCTCCTCAAAATTGCTGGTAATTAAAGGAAGTTTGAGAACAATATGAGTAACATTTGCTGATGGAAAGACTCAATATTAAAAGCAAGCTCAAATTTTTAAAATAAAATTCTTATTGATAGAGAATAACAATAATCCTTTCACCCGCCGAAATTATAAAATTCTTTTTTGTCTTATTTAACCACATAGGTTAAATAAAACGAAAAAATTTACAAAACTTTATCCAGTTGACAAGAGGAAGACATGTAGTAAATTTTAGTTGGAAGCACTTAAAGGTATGGTACCAAATCTCAGCATCGAAAGCCATAAGGGACTTAGGAAGTAAGGATTCGTAGGAGACATGATGATGGTTTCTGTTAATTCCCGAGGAGAGATAGAGTGTCGTGGGTTGCTTGATACGTCCACATGTCCTACTAGACTAACATTGAACTCGACAGAAATATTAAGGTAGTAATTTTCGTGATGTAGAGAGAACAATGTTTTATCATTCATATGCTGAAGGCATCTGAAAGAAAGACCCAGGCGTTCAGTGAATACTAAATCCTCAGTAAATAGTAAAATAATAATGGTTTCAAATTTTAGCACAAGGACAGCAATTTAGTGGGAGGGGGTAAGTCGATTACATCGATCCCAGTGTTCAACTGGTCCTTATTTTATCGACCTGTAAAGAATGAAAGACAAAGTCGACCCCTTCCTGCATGGACGGTAATCTTGGGATCATTCTTAAATAATTTTCAGTTCCTTTTTTGATGTGCTCCTACAATCACTGTTATTGTAACCGTCTTGAGATGCCATCTTTGCTTCTATTACTGTGTGGTAGTAATAAATGTTGATTAGTTTCGACTTGTACTTGAGATAAACATAAATATGTGAGGGTTGGAGGGGATAACAGGAGAAAGAGAAGCAGTTTGGGGAATAGACCAAATTCCACAGGTCTGTAAATAAGTTCAGCAGATGGTGAGAAGGAGCTTAATAATGGGGCTTCGCATTCCATTGCGATCAAGAGACAAAGGAAGCGTTACATCCATACGGTCAGCAAAGGTCAAATGTGTTTGCTACTACTAACGACCAATGAGAGTGCTGACCTTGGCCTTGGAAAGAACCAATTCACCTTGTTTTGTTTTTAATGAATGTTAGAAAAAATGATAATATATATATATATATATATATATATATATATATATATATATATATATATATATATATACTGATGCTTACATCGTTGAATTTTTGAATTTTTTTTTGGGGGGGGGGATATTTTAAAAATTTTCCTTTTCTTTTTATAGGTTTTGCTGTGGTTTACACTTTTCGTAATCGTGCAGTTTGTTTATATTGGCAGGTGCTTATCTCCTTAGTTCTTATCGTGCGTTTAATTTGTTGCTGCAATAAAAGGTGTGTTTACATATTCGAGTAGTCAGGGAGAAAAGAAGGGTAAAATTTTCACAGAAAGTTGTAGATATTAAAGTTTTTAATTTTCTAAAGATGATCGCTTGTATGTCCGACCAGAGAAAACTGTAGTGTTCTTGCAATAAAAAGGGTGTTTACATTTTCGAATACTCAGGGAGAAAGGAAAGGAAAGAAGTGTGAAGTTTTCATATAAAATTGTAGATATTAAAGTTTTTAAATTTTCTAAAGATGATCGTTTGAATGTCCGCACAGAGAAAACTGTAGTGTTCTTGCAATAAAAAGTATGTTTACATTTTCGAATATTCAGGGAGAATGGAAAGGGTAGGCATTCACAGAAGTTGTTAATATACTAAAGTTTTTAAAAGTTTTTATAGATGATCGTTTGTGTGTTCGTCCAGAGAAAATTGTAGATATGTAAGTTTCTAAACTTATTTTGAGGGGAATTTAAAATACTCACAGGAGATGTAGACGTTCCAGTTTTTGAAAGTTATTATTATTATTATCATTACTATTATTATTATTATTATTATTATCGTTATTATTATTAAACAACTGGGAAATGAAAACTATCGAAGAGAAAGACAAGACCAACACCTGGAGATACCTAAGGAAAATTGTTCTGAAAAGATGTACTGAAGCATTGATGTGCCTCCCCCCAACCCAAGACAAGCTCTGAAAACTAATTACACCAAGTTCCAAATAGATAAGAGCAGTGAATCGCCCCTTTGTAGGGTGTGTGGCATCAAAACTAAAACAGTTCACATACCCTGGGTGAATGCAGCAAATTGGCCCAAAAGAAAAACAAAAGGAGGTACAATAACGTAGTTAAGGATTTTCATTGGAAATTGTGTGATAAGTACAGCCTTGAAATAATAATGAAATGGTACATCGAGAATAATGAGATCTTGTGGGATTTTACAATCCAGTGTGATTCAGTGACTGGTGCTCGGAGAACATCAGTGACTGATGTTCGGAGATAAAATGATGAAGGAAACCACCTGGGGATGTGCGGCTAGGTGACAAAGAATTAGAAAAGATTGAGAAGTACAACCCACTAAAAGATGAAATCTCACGCACGTGGGCAATGAAGAACTTAAATGTTATCTCAGTAGTTGTAGGGGCACTGAGAGCATTAACGACCACGTTTGAGAAATTTGTTGGAGAAATTGGGATTGTCTTAAGGATAGAACATGCTCAGAAAACTGCTTGGATCTTTGTGGTTTCGTCACCGTTTACAATTATCTTTTTAAAATGTTTTTAATGTATCATACAGATGTAATTTTTGACACTGAATCCGAATTTGTTATTCATTTATTTTAGAAAAATTTTGCAAAAATGTTACAGGTGTTCAAAGTTCGATAATTTTCAGAATTTTCAGCCAATCAGAAAACAGCGAGTTCGCTGCCTCTTCCATCGTCAGGGATGGCGGGGGAGGGGGTCATCGGCATGCCAAAACATTGCTACTTTCCTTGTACACGCACACACATACACACATATACTCACACAGTTGAAACGCTCTCACTACCAGTTTGCCATCACTCCTTCCTTCCTTACTCATTTATCACCCCTTCCTTTCTCATTCATCTAACACCCCTTCCTTTCTCATTCATATGTTGTGACGGAGAAAAACACGAGGGTATTATTATAGTAAGAAGATTATCTTTCTCGTATCTCCTTCTCCTCCTTGTGCTCATGCTCAGCATCTTTGGTTACGATGGAAACAGAGTTTTTCGCTACGGTGATGTGTAAAACACTCGCTTCTGATTGGCTAAAATACCCAAATTTTGCAACTTTTAATGGCTAATAACTTATCAATTGTGGATTTATAGGGAAAATGAATTTCATTTTCATAATTAGTATATAAAACTTAATCCATATACCAGATTTGAAAACAATTGGAACAAAATTGTAAACGGTGACGAAAGCCACAAAGATCCAACTGCTTTATTAGGGACAACGAGGATTGGTACTTAAATATTGTGAAAAGAGAGCCTGTGAAACCCCCTTGACAACTGAATTAGCCGGAGCAAGTTAAACTGAGAGCTCTGAGAAGTGAAAAGTAAATAATGATAATAATAATAATAATAATTAATTCGTTTTATTGGCCACAAGGGCTAATATCAATTAAAGACATATAAGGACAAAGACAGGACGAAGGTTACAAAAGGTTTTGTCCGAAAAGGTAGGAAAGTTCGTCTACACAGAGGAAGAAAACGAAGAAAGATATAATAAATAAATAGATAAATAAATAGATAAATAAATAAGTAGAACTCCCAAAGGGGGAGGCGCTTCGAAAAAGGAAAGGTTACACGTGGAAAAACCCATAAAACCACGGGAGCCTGGTCAGAAAAAATAAGAAAGGGGTATAGAGGCCTTTCTCCTTTTACATTACCTTTTTTTTTTTTTTCTACAGGTGTATTCTCAGAATTGGTCCGTTTATACTGGCCATTTTTCCAACAGTCACCCATCTTTCAACGAATTTGCTATGAGACAGCACTTCCCTCTCTACTCTCATCTTCCTTTTCAAGTGGAACTTGAAAAAGTTGATGAGGCCTTGGCCAAAGAGGAAAGTGTCTGTCTTTAACCCTTTCAAACGGGTCCACCATATCACCTCTTTCGCTACGGCCACTAGGCATAGGAAAATTGCCTTGCCCTCCTGGTTAAAGGAGGTCGGCGGGTCAATTCTCACGATGGATCCAGCTGATAGCCGGATCCGTCCTACACGTGACAGTAGCTGTTCGATATAGACCCACAGGTCAGCAATGCTCGGGCACTGGACGAGTGCGTGCAGAACGGTTTCGTCGTCCTGAGCGCACCTCGGGCAGGCCCGGTTGACGGCACTTCCATGTCGGTAGAGTTTATCTCGAACAGGTAGCGCACCTCGGTAGCACTGCCAGGCGAGGGACCTTTGGAAATTATCCATGGGCCCCGGCCCGAAAGTTCTCCTGAACAGACTGCTTAGCTGATTATCCTCGACGCCTAGAGTTTCCCCGAGAACGTCGTCGCACTTTTCTCCCACTAACCCTCTATAGAAAGCTAGAGTGGATCTACTACCGATCGCACTGCCCGCCCGACTGAGGGCGGTGAGAGCTTGGCGGCACTCGAGGTGCCAAGCGCCCTTTCTCGGTCTACGTTTGATCCAGGATTGCAGCTCTGTTAAAGAAACGAGCTGCGGAAAATCGCGTCTGACGAAAGGCGACCACACCTGTTCACCGTCCAGGAAGCGCCTGAGATGTCGTAGCCTGAGCGCATGTTTGCGCATCAGCAACCACGGCATGCCAAGGCCTCCGTTCAGCGGCTGTTGACAGCAGATGGAGCGCCTGACCAGTGGTACCTGACCCTTCCACAAAAAGTTGAAGATCAAGCGTACCATCTTGGTTAACCAGCGGTCGGGACAAGGGACGACGGTCAAACGGTAATAGATGACGGATGCGATGTACGCATTCGCTACCTCCGCTCGACCTTTCAAGGAGAGCTTCCTCTCAGCCCATTTCTGGGTGAGGTTGGCCACCCTGTTCGTCACTTCTTCCCAGTTTTTCTCCAACTGGAGGTCCGGACCGAACCAGACCCCGAGCAGTTTAACGGGTCCGTCTGTCCAGCGCCCTACGACGCTGTTGGACGGCATGGACTTGCCCCTCCAGGTGCCTAGTTGCAAGCCCATTGACTTTTCCGCGTTAATTTTCGCACCTGTCACCGCTTCATACTCGTTTAGTGTCTCGCCAATCAGGTCAATATGCCTGTGGCTCGACACCATCACGGTAACGTCGTCGGCATAGGCAGACACGCGGGACACCCCTCAAAGCCTCCAACTTCCGCAGTAATGGCTCGAGAGTCAATACATAATAATAATACACGACAGAGCTGGGACCTATATACACTGGAAGCTATGCCAACACTATAGAATAACAACAGAAAAAAGATGGTATAAACACACGCCAGAAAAGGTCACAGAAAACGAGAAAGCAACCATACTCTGGGATATGCCAATACACACAGATAGAGAAATTAAGGCAAATAGACCAGATATAGTTGTCAAAGATCATGAAGAAAAAAAATGCTTTCTAATTGATGTATCAATACCAGCAGATGACAACGTTTCTCTAAAAGAAATGGAAAAACTTTCAAAATACAAAGACCTGGAAATAGAGATAACTCGAATGTGGAGTCTAAAAACAGAAACAGTTCCTATCATAGTAGGTGCCTTAGGTATAATAAAAAAATATTCAGACAAATACATAACAAAAACACCAGGACTTACAAATATATATAACATACAGAAAATTGCACTACTGGGTACTGCACACATTCTACGCAAAACACTTTCAATACAGTAAACATAAGAGCATCACAGCAAACCACAGCACATACCCAAGGCGCACAGAGCTGCGCTCGGTAGTGAAGTGAAAGCACGTTATAAAAATAAAACTACTGAACAATAATAATAATAATAATAATAGACATTCTTGAGCTGGTACAGGTGTCTGATGATGTGGTGTGATGGAGGAAAAAGACAAGAAGAAGCAAAAGGACAGAATGAAACGGTGGACCTTACCTTGTCGACCGCAGCGGAGTAAACAATCGCTCTTGATCAAAACACGTCTTTCTCGTAAGCCGTCTGTTTTCTGACTGACCCCACGTGCTGGCCTTCGACAGCGTGTTGCCGACTTCCGGTCTGGCTTCACTTCTGTTTGCCTCATCTCTCTCCACCAACAACACACAGCTCATCACAGCCCATAACACCACACGCCCCCCCCCCCTGATCTATAGATCATTCAACCGGCTCTCCCATTCACTCCTCGCTCCCGAACTACCTTAATTGGTTTCATAATCAACCAACCAGGGAAGAGGGTGCCGCCCCTTCTGTGGTCGCTGTGCGACCCCGGGACTGGCCTGAGTTCCTGGCGCGCTGCCTTCATCATCTTGCCTACTGCTGCTGTCTTCATCATCCTGCCCACTGCAGCTGGTTCCATCCTCTGAAGCACTGACAATCTTCCGCACATCCAAAACATGGCGTGGCATACCATCGACCGAGACGTTGTTCTTTGAATTGATGGAGGTTATAGTTCCTTTCCCCCATTGTGATGTGCACCGTGCATTTGGGGGTTATACCCAAACTTCTTCCCCGATCTGCACGAAGGTGTGCTCTTCTCCCCGGAGTCGCATTGATGCAATACACGGATGCCTCCACTCGTACCTGAATATTGCCCTGTGTGGCACCGACTCCTCAGCCTGTCCTGACCTGGGTGACATATTGTACCAAAATACGGTCTCGATTGGCGAAATGTGGCCCCTCTCTGCCATGGTCTTGATGGTACGATGATGCCTTTCCACCACTCCATTTCCACTTGGCCGGTATGCCGCCCTGAAGAAGCGGCTGACCTGCCACCTCCGAGCGAAATGCAGTGCCATTATCCAGCAGCAGCTCATCCACGGGGCTTCGTTCCAGGAATATCCCATTTAATACTCCCGCGATTTCCTCTGCAGTCCCCGTCTTCATCTTCCTCCATATGGCCATCCGCCCCGGTCCGCAGTCAACCATTGAGAGGTACGTCCCCTGCCGGTAGTGTGTTACATCCACTGCCAGTCGTTTCCAGTTGTGGTCCACTGGAATACTTCCCGCCTCACGTACGCCCGGAGCAGGGTCAATAGACTGGCACCTGTCACAGCTGCTAACCACTCTCCGCACGCTCCGCCTCGTTACCTCGGAGTCGACTTTCCTGGCTAGGAACAATATCCTGTCCACTCCCATGTGATGCATGGTATGCAGTCTCCTCAACTCCGAGTCACTCAGACAGCATACTGCAGCCACAGCCTGCTCCGCAGCCTCTGGCACCTGCAACCAGGCTCGCTTTACCCTGGTTAGGGCGTCTGCCCTGTTCTTTTCGGAAGGCACAAAAATTACGCTCAGCTTCAGATCGAACTCAGCGGTCAGCTCACGCAATATTCCCAATCGGCGCTTTACCAGCATATCCGCAGCCCCTTTGGTTCGCACCCTCCGCTCATTGGTGATGACTGCCGTCACCCAACCAAGCACAGTGGCCGAATCGGTTCTAATTTTGATGGTGCACAGCCCCCACTTCAAGGCCAGGTTCACCCCCTTCAGCACGGCATCCAACTCCGCCACATTGATATGGTTGCAGTCATCCATCTTCCTGAGCCAGGCTGCATCTTCCACTACGGTGCCTCCCATTTCTAAGACAATCCCTATTGCGATGCTACTGGCGTCCCACCAAACGATCCCACGCTTTGATTTGGGAACATACCAACTGCCCCTCACTGGATCCTCTGCTCTCACTCTGACCAAGACTTCCTGCATCATGTCAGTCGTTTTCTCCCCCACTCTGTCATTCCACTTTGCTCCTTCGGCTCGTCTCTTGATGAAGCTACATGCTGTCCGGTGCCATCCTGCAACCGGGTAGTGTCCTACCAACTTCCCGCACACCGAGAACAGTTCCCGTCTACTCACGCTGGTGCCCAGTTCGGGGACCTCGTTCCCACGCCGAAACACCAACGCACCGGCCTTGTCTCTCCGTAGCTTGAGGCCCAGTGCAGCGCCTCCTTCCATGGCCTCTGGTGGCTTGGCGACCAGTCCGAAATTCTTCAGGTGGCCTATGACCTCTGTTGCTGGCATTATGGTTTCATCCACAAGGATGTCATCGATGTACGAATTGGTGGCCCTTCTTACTCTGTCCACCTTTCCCAGGATGGCCTTGAGAATTGTTGCCATAATTTTTGGCGCCGAATTTAGCCCAAACCCCAGCCTGGTCAAACAGTATGTCCGGCCCTTATACCTGACAAGCTGATGCTTCCACAGTCTCTCAGCCACATGAACCTGCAGGTATGCCGACTTCAAATCGACGATCGTGGAGGCCCCTGTCATCTGCCTCCATTCTCGCAAGGCGTCCCCGCAGACATCTGTGGCCTCGCCGCCCGTATGACATGATATGTGGTCATTCAGCTCTCGGAAGTCAAGCACTGGTCTGACCTTATGCTTCGTAGGCTGTACCACCGCCATCAGCGACAGGACTCCGCTCTCTACTTCTTCTTCCCAAGGGATCAATATGCCCTCCTTAATCCACCGCTCCACCTCCCCCTTGAACTCGCTTCTGGCATCTCCTTTCAAAGTATGCTGGTAGCAGCCCACTTTATTTTTTAACGTCGGGGGCTCTCCCCTCCAGTTCCACTCCACTGTCTACCTTTGGCCATCGAAGGGGCACGAAAATCCTGGTCTTCAATGGTGTGCGCGGCATAGTTTTCTTCGCGGTTCTCACCAATGCACGGCGTCGCCATACACGGTTTCCCCGCGACCCCGAAAGTCACACCCGCCTCGTTGACAGTGACACCTCTTAAACGGGTGATTGCATCCATCCCCATCACCACGTCAATCTCATCCACCAAGTGGCCAACTACAATTACTTGCAGCGTCAGCTTTGTTCCATGCACCTCAATCTGCACGTCAGTAATGCCTTCACAGCGTACCTCTCTTCCGTCGACTGCCCTCACACTGCTTTCTCCACTCCACGTCTCTACCACTCCCGGAGTCATCAGGATCGTTGTACAGCCTGTGTCCACGAGGGCTCACGACATCTTCCCCTCCACCAGCACTTCAACAACGGGTAGAAAAAAACGCGCCTTTATTGATCCAAACGGATGACCACTGGCGCAGTAGTCTCCCTTAGACCGTTTCCCTACAGACATTCGCTGGCTATATGTCCCGTTTCTCGACAACGGTAGCAAATGACCTCAGGCTTCGGTAACTTGCAGTCTCGCACCATGTGCGGACCCTGACACCGGAAACACTGTCCTTTGAACGGTCGCACACGTTCCTTGTTCGACCCCTCTCCGCTACTCCTTGGTCGGCCACCTTTTGCCGTTGCTGTTGCTGCCAACGGCGTCGATCTACAACACGAAACTAACATGCGAGCCCTCGTTATTATATCCGCCATGGGCATAGCATTCACGTCCGGCAGTTTCTGCAATTCGACCGACATGTGGTCAGGAAAACCAGTCACAAACGCCAACTTTACTGTCCGATCTAGAGATTCTCCCTCGTACCCCGCCAGTCTAGCCAATCTCCTAAGTTCGTTAGCAAACACGTCGACTTGTTCGCCAGTCCACTTCGCTCTCCCCAGGCGAGCGTACGCCTCAAACATTCCTTCTGCGAAGGCCTCCATCAAGCGGATTTATATTTTATCCGCGCTAACTTGGTCCCTCTCTTCCATCTCTAAAAATAGCGCCAACGCCGGACCATCCAAGTACAGTGGTAGAAAGCTTGCCAAGTCGCCTATCCCTTGGAGCTTCGCGACCAGCTTCATCTTTTTTAGCCACGCAACCACGTCCGTGTCACTGCAAAACGGTTTAATCATATCGCTCGAAATCCGGACTACACTCATAATTTTTTTTTTTTATGGGCCGAAATAGCTTGTGGTTTGATGGAGGAAAAAGACAACAAGAAGCAAAAGGACAGAATGAAACGTTGGACCTTACCTTGTCGACCGCAGCGGAGTAAACAATCGCTCTTGATCAAAACACGTCTTTCTCGTAAGCTGTCTGTTTTCTGACTGACCCCACGTGCTGGCCTTCGACAGCGTGTGGCCGACTTCCGGTCTGACCCTTCCGGTCTGGCCCTTCCGGTCTGGCTTCACTTCTGTTTGCCTCATCTCTCTCCACCAACAACACACAGCTCATCACAGCCCATAACACCACAGATAACATATCAAATTTTGTTAGGAGATCAATGAGAATTGGAATACAGAGTTAACTTCATGTGGAAAATTTTTGGCGAGGGTTAACATCAAGAGAGGCATATTTCAAGGAAGTAGCCTATCACCGTTGCTGTTTGTGATTTGTATGATACTACAGAAAGTGACATCGAGGTACATCTTGAAAAGTAGAGGAAAATTAAATCATCTGTTATATATGGATGACTTAAAAATCTTTGGGAAGACTGAACGTGAAATAAATGGCTTAATTTCGACAGTGCAGATATTCAGTAAGGATACTGGAATGGGATTTGGGATTATAAAGTGTGGTATGCTTATAATATAAAGAGGCAAAGTAGTGTCGTCTGATGGTGTAGAGCTACTCAACAGCGAGAAAATCAAGGATATTGAGACTAATGGATATAAATATCTGGGAATTTTGGAATACGGCAAAATCAAGGAAAGTGAAATGAAGGAAAGCTTTTGGTGAGAATATCTCAGAACCAAATTGATTATGGGAAGTGGGCTTAATGGGGAAAACAAGATTAGAGTAATGAACATATGGACTGTTTCCTTAATACGATATGGCACAGGTGTTGTTAGGACAAAGACGAGCTTGAGAAAATGGACAAGAAAACCAGAAAAGTGATGACAATTAACAAGGAACTACACCCCAAAAGCGATACTGACAGGCTGTGTGTGCCTAGAAACAGGGGAGGAAGAGGCCTCATAGGGTGCAAGATCTGAGTTGTCAGTCTGGGATGGTACATCAAACAGCAGAGTGAATCTTTGCTTGCCGCTGTTAGAATTAACAATACAGTACCTACCGAAAATGTGATGCACCCACAAACATTTAAGAAACAAGATAAAGAAGAAAGAGTAAACAATTGGACAATCAAATCACTGCGAAAGAAAAGACAAGACAGCATTTGGAGATGCCTAAGCAAAAGTGGTCTGAACGGATGCACTGAGGCATTGATATGCAGCACTCAAGAACAAGCTCTGAGAAATAATTACACCATGTTCCAAATAGATAAGAGTAGATAGATATGTGGCAGCAGAAACGAAACAATCTCACATATTGTGAGTGAGTGTAGCAAGCTGACTCAAAAGCACTACAAAAGGAGACACGATAATCTGACTAAATTCGTCCACTGAAGGCTATGTGAAAAGTACGGCCTGAATAGAACACGGAAATGGTACAAACACGAACCAGAAGGAGTTACTGAGAACAAGAAATATAAGATACTGTGGGATTTTACAATCCAATGTGACTCCCTAATTGATGCTCGGAGACCAGATTTTGTTGTGGTAGGTTAAGGAAAAAGGAAACCAATATTATAGATATTGCAATATCTGGGGATGCACGCATAAGTGACAAAGAACTAGAAAAATCAGAAAAATACAGACCACTAAAAGATGAAATTGCAAGAATGTGGATTATGAGGAGAGTGTCTGTTATTCCAGTAGTTGTAGGAGCACTCGGAGCACTAACAACCAAGTTCGAGAAATATGTCAGGGAAATCGGAATTGACATGAGAGCAGAGCAAGCACAAAAAAAACTGCGCTACTAGAGACAGCTAGGATTTTGAGATTGGCACTTGAATGTGAAATGTCTCCCACGATAATTAACAACCAAGTATCAAAGCTTATAATGTACAGAAAGAGACCCTGTGAGACCTCTGACAGTAGGCTGGCGTCCGCTCTCACAGAAACTACCAGAACAAACAAATCCGAGCGTTTTGAGAAGTTAAACAACAACAACAACAATAATAATAACAATAATAATGATCATTGGGTGATTGTGACTATCACTGGTTTGATGAGGAAGCTGCATGGATGACAGGAGGGAAGTAGCGAACTTCGATGTGGGCCAATGGAACTGCAGATTCTTTGGTAGCATTAATGCTGTTCGGCAGTACTGGAAGGGGCAAAACTGTCGGAAGAGGCTGAAATCTATGTGATTTCCATTCGGCAGCTGATTAAGGACTTTCACCGCAGTGCAATCGTTATAATGTATGTATGTATGTATATGTATGCGTGTATGTATGTCTGTATGTATGAGTGTATGTGTGTGTATGTATGCGTGAATATATGTGAGTGCGCGCGCGTGTATAAGCTGGTGTTGTTTGAAAGATTTAGCGTATATTTCCTGGATCGGTAGCTTCTTATCCGACCTTACCATCATGGTATACGTTAACAGAGCTCTTTCCTGTCCACACTCTATCGACTCCGGTGTGCCCCAGCCTTCAGTTGTGCCACCCCTAATCTTTTCTGTACTACACATATCGGTGGTCTACATGCTATCACATCCAACATTGCCTACTCTTGTAGACGGTACTATCCTTCATTTCCCCTAAAGTTACAGAACCAGGTGTCATCTATATGCCACCTAGACACCACACACCAAACCTACTACACATCACCGAGACCTTGAAAGTGTCCTCCAGTAAAGGACATAATTTTATCCCCATAAACTACAAAAGCAAAATAGATATATAAATAATCAAATAAATTAAAATGAAAAATAATTAAATAAAAACAAAAGCACTATTCGTGTCAAGAAAACATCAAGGCATCTCACTGCCTGCGAACATAACTAGCACATTACAAGAGCCCTTACAATCGCACCAAAACTTTGGCCTCAACGTCAACGATTTTTACATGAAAGCGCAGGCATGACTGTGTGGTAAGAAGCTTGCTTTCCAACTACATGGTTCCGGGTTCAGTCCCACTGCGTGATACCTTGGTCGAGTGTCTTCTATTACGACTTCGGGCTGATCAAAGCCTTGTGAGTAGATTTGGTAGACAGAAACTGAAAGAAGCCCGTCATATCTATCTATCTGTTTATCTATCTATCTATCTATCTATCTATCTATCTATGTGTGTGTGTGTGTGTCTTTGTGTCTATGTTTGTCCCCAACCATTGCTGGATAAGCGGTGTTGGTGTGTTTACGTACCCGTAACTTGGCGGTTCAGTTAAAGAGACCGATAAAATAAGAACCAGGCTTAAAAAAATTAAGTCCTGAGGTCGATTTGTTCGACTAAAACCCTTAAAGGCAGGTCCCCCAGCATGACCGCAGTCAAATGTAAAAGATAAAAGATGGCTAGGACTGCATCCCCCAAATCACTCTTGTCTTTAGGTTTAAAAAATATTCCAACAACCAGCACTCTACAGCTGAAATGAATCCCCCAACGGAGTATTGATAATTTCTTTTGCCTAATAAACACGCATACAATATATTCGTTCCTCACTCGTTCCTTATTTTATCTTATGTCCACTGTCTGGAAATCTTTCTTTACACATCTGTGACCTCTTCAGCAACTCTTCCATCCATATGTTCCTTCCTGTTCTGTTCAGTCCAGTGTGTGTATGTGCGCGCGCGCACGCACTCAGACACACACACACACACACACACACACACCATACGCACACACACATTCAATATATAAATCAACTTCAGTACTTAACTGGTTGGCACTTAATTTTATCGTCTCTGGCAGTATAAAAAACAAAGCTGGCCTTGACGGGATTTGCACTCGGAACGTAAAAGGATATAATTAAACGCCGAAGAAATGGCTATATCTAAAACTGAAAGAAATGCTACGAATAATTTTGTCCGGCATGCTAACTATCTTACCAACTCACCACTTCCCTCCTTGGTGTAATGAAAACAATTTCTTGCACTATTACACAAAGCCTGATGGGTGATGTATAGACATACCGGGCCAAATGCCTAACAGCATTTCATCCGTCTTCACGTTCTGAATTCAAATTCCGTCAAGGTCAACTTTGCCTTCTTCTGGTTCGAGGTCGATAAAAAGAGTACCAGATGAGCACTGAAGTCGATTTAATCCTCAGAACTTACTGAACTTGTTCCAAAACTTGAAATCAATATTTCTCAACTTTAAGACGGTGAACTGACAAAATCGTTAACACGCCGGGCAAAATGCTTAGCGGCAATTCGTCAGTCTTTACGTTCTGAATTCAAATTCCGCCGAGATTGACTTTGCCTTTCATTCTTTCGGAGTCAATAAAGTAAGTACCAGTTCAACGCTACCCCTGGGGTCGATCTAATCTACTTACCCCATCCCCCGAAATTGCTGGTCTTATGCCAAAATTTGAAACCAATATTTTCAAGGCGGTGAGCTGACAGAATCGTCAGCACCCAGAGTAAAATACTTAGTGGCATTTCGTCCGACTTTACGTTCTGAGTTTGAATTCCATCGAGGTTGACTTTGCCTTTCATCTTTTCAGGGTCGGTAAAATAAGTACCAATTGAGCCTTGGGGTCGATATGTAATCGATTTACCTCTTCCACGAAATTGCTGGTCTTGTGCCAAAATTTGAAACCAATATTTCACAAGTTAATTTAATATCTCAACTCCAGAGTGACGAAAGGTGCCTCCCCACAAAAAACACAACCTCACCACCTCCACCTCCACCCAAAAAGAAAAAAACGAAATAAAATTTAGAAGGCACATTTAAAGAAGAAGTGGAACATCATATTATACATAGTACTTGATTAGTATTTTACATTACTGAATAATTTCTTATATAGGCACAAGGTCAGCATTTTAGTGGTGGGGTTAATCGATTAAATCGAACCGAGTATTTGAGTGGAACTTAATTTTAAACTTAGTTTCTAATTTAGATAAAGGCTATAAATTTTGTGGGAGAAGTTCGTCGAATACAAAGATAACAGTTCGTCTGTCTTTACGTTCTGAGTTCAAATTCCGCCGAGGTCGACTTTGCCTTTCATCCTTCCGGGGGTCGATAAATTAAGAAAATTAAGTACCAGTTGTGCACTGGGGTCGATGTAATCGACTGCCCCCACCTCCCTCAAAATTTCGGGTCTTGTGCCTAGAGTAGAAAAGAATAGAGTAGAAAGGAATACAAAGATAACAGTACTTGACTGGCACTTTATTTTATCGACCCTGAAGGATGAAAGGCAAAGTTGAAATAACAAGCATATAACAACGTTGTCAACCCATCACCCATAATTTTTAACACAGCACTAAGCGACCGCATTGACCTTAGTACTTTACTGGTGCTTTTTTAAAAAATTGACCCGAGAGAGATTTGAACTCAGAACGTAGAGCAGCGCATCTTATTACTGCGAGGCATTTCGTCTAATAATAGTTGTTTCAAACTTTGGCACAAGGCCAACAATTTTGTGGGAGGGATTAAGTCGATTATATTGAACCCAGGGCTCAACTGGTACTTATTTTATTGACCTCGAAAGGATGAAAGGTAAAGTCGATCTCGGCAGAATTTGAACTTAAAATGTAAAGACAGACAAAATGCTGCTAAGCATTTTTCCAGGTGCAGTAACGTGTTGGCCTTCTCGGCCGCCTTATTTCGTCAAAAAAATAATAGAAATATTGGTTTCAAATTTTGGCACAAGGCCAGCAAGTTCATGGGAGAGGCTAAGACGATTACGGCGACCCATGTTTAACTGGAGCTCCAAAGGATGAAATGCAAAGTAAACTTCAACAGAATTTGAACTCAGAACGTACAGACGTGCAAAATGCTGCTAAGCGTTCTTGCTCGGCGTGGTAACGAATCTGCCAGAGCGGCCACCGTATTTCCTCCAGTCTTAGAAATAGTTCTTATTTTAGCTACAAGCTATTTTGAGGTGAGTGGGCCAGTCGGTTACACTGAGTCCAGTACTTGACTGGTATTTTATTTCACCGAACCCGAAAGAATGAAAAGTAAAGTTGACCTCAGCGAGGTTTGAACTCAGAACGTAAACGGCCGTGCCTAAATGCAGCAAGACATTTCTTCCGATACTCTAACGCAGCGGTTCTCAACCGGGATCCATATGGCTTCTCGGGAGTTCATAAGATTTTGTTAAAATTTATCTTTTGACAAATTAAATTTAAATGTTAAAGTGAATCTAACGGTTTTTGTGTTATTTTAAATGGCTTATAAACACCTTCCACGCTGTAATAAATTGGTTATACTTCTACAGTCACAAAAATATTTTAACA
>NC_142932.1:50581544-50694044 GCF_046866305.1 Octopus bimaculoides | reverse complement strand
TCTGATCAAGCAGGCCTATGATCAAAATGGTTCAAGTCAAACCATTGTCTCCTTTCTTTTTCAGACTGCTATAATTGTTTTTCCTTGAGAGCTCAGGGTAGGAGTTGAAAGAGATTTGGTTGCTATTTTCAGCAGATTGAGCGTCCAGTATTGTGTGTTGGGATTGTGTTATGTGTTCACGCTCCTTAATGATGATTTTTCTGTCTGTGTGTTTGCTGTACGTGAGAATACGATTGTGATGTTCTCTTCGCTGAAGAGTGTTACATTAAGTCGGGGTGCTGTTTAGGTCCAGATTAACCTTGTTCACGAAGACATGAGATTCCAGTCGTAACAACCCCATTACTAATATATATATATATATATATATATATATATATATCAAAATTTACACTGTAGACTTTGTATCCTTTATTTAAGATGGTAGGGTGTCAATCAAAGATTTGGCTATTTCGAGTAAATCGGGCCGTCACTTAGAAGCCTCACCTCCCCATCCCTCTTTGGCTTGTATTTTGGTGTAATGCTGTGTTGAATATTGCTGTTTAGCCGCATGTCAACCCCGATACATTCCAGGCATAGGCTACCTAACGCCCACATTATCTAATGCATATAAAATGAGAGGTTTGACTGTCATTTCGGTAATCTTCAAGTTTAGGGGGGTAAAAAATAAATAAAAATATTCAAGGGAAGTAACTGAACGTCTTACCAGTATTCTCCGTACATCTCTGTTTATAAATAAATCACACACGTGATTTGATTGACGTTAGGGTTAGGGTGTGATTTATTTATAAACAGCTAGAAGAAAACGGATAATACTGGTAAGTTGTTCAGTTATTTCCCTTGAATATTTTTATTTACTTTTTTTACCCCCCTAAACTTGAAGATTACCGTTATTTCTACCAAGTCAACTATCCACGTAGAGACTCCTTCATATGTTGCAGTGTGATATGTGTTGTTCTTGGATGGAAATCGGAACCGACTTAGTTCTCTGAAATACACCTCTGAAACTGTGTTTGCTCTAGAATACTTGATGATAATAATATTAATGGTTTCCATTATCCAGAGAGGGTTGTAAACTATAAAAAGGTGTGGTCAGTCAGTTGAATGAACCACAATATATGACTGGTATTTGTTATCAACCCTATTGAGATGACTTGTATTGTTGGTCCTAGCAGGATTTGAATTTGGAACATAAGCAGATATAATTAAATGCTGCAAGGTGATTATTTAATCTGACAGAGTTTCTGACATTCAGGAATACAGTGATGAATCTGCTTGCTTATTTTGATCATGAGCACTCAATAGTTTGATGAGTTATCATATATGTGGTTGAGTATTCCACAGACATGTGTATCCTTAGTATAATTCTCAGACCAAATCAGTGTGGCACAGTATGTAATAAGACTGCTAACAATTCATCTGATTAGTTTCCACACAATTTCTGTCTACACCAGTTTCACTCATTGTTTGGGTCAACCTAAGTTTATAGTAAAAAGATACTTGCCCAAGATGCTATACACTGGTTTAAACCCAGAACTTTGTGATTCCAAAGTGAACTTCT
Organism: Octopus bimaculoides; assembly: GCF_046866305.1. Classification (NCBI taxonomy): domain Eukaryota; kingdom Metazoa; phylum Mollusca; class Cephalopoda; order Octopoda; family Octopodidae; genus Octopus; species Octopus bimaculoides. Next base: position 50,692,486 of record NC_142932.1, on the reverse strand, counting down.
TTACTATTTGGCCATGCTTGTGTCCACCAAGAATACAGGAGAGTAAATCTAGTTGGCCATATACCTAGTGCATGAGTATATGGCCATATACCTAGTGCTTTGAACTCAATAAATATGACAAACAGAAGACGACTGGGTATTTAGCTTAACAGTTTAGGGTTTCTGTAATTCTGAGTAATAATGTTTGAGTTAAAAATAGTTAATAGGGATTTTCTTCTCCAAAATTTCATGGTTAATTATGCTTGCAGTGAGAGATTTAGTCAGTCTTCACTTAATGAAAATCAATGTCATTATCAGCTTGAGTTGAACCTCTGCTTGTGAGATTTCACTACTTCTGTCTAGATTACTTCCTCACTTCTATACTCTTAATTGTATGAAGTATGTTTGTGTGTGGATTGTGTTGAATTGACTGGTTTAATGTGTATGTATGATAGCTGTGATGAAAAAACATTGTTTACTACATTTATTGTTAATTTCTCTTGCCTTTGAAGTGGAACTATATGATCGTAAACAAATGTAATCTGTGTACATATGTGTGTGTGTGTGTGTGTATATATATATATATATATATATATATATATATACACACACACACACACACACATGCATATAGATACACATTTGGCTGTGGTTAGAAAGTTTGTTTCTTAACCATGTGGTTTCAGGTGTGACATCTTGAGTGTCTTTTTACTATAACCCTGAGCTGATGAAAGCCTTGAGTGGATGTGGTAGATGGAAACTGAAAGAAGCCCATTGTGTGTGTGTTTGCATGTGCATACATGCATTTATACTTCTTTTGTCTTGACATCATGTAATACTTGTTTCCAATCTCCTATGAAAAACATGTCTAATCATTAAATATTATATTGCTTGGAAACAAGTGAGAGTTGGTGACAGTAAGGGCATCTGGCTATAAAAACATCTTCCACAAGTCCTGTCTAACTTGTGCAAGCATGAAAAAGTGGATGTTAACATGATGTTGATGATTTATCATTGGTTGTCAAATCTGTCTCAATGACTGCAGTCATTGAGAAAGAAATATTGCAGACATTTTCCTATATCATGATTCTGTAGCTTCTCTATCATGAGCTTTTAGATGATTACATAAATCCAACTTGGATTTAGATATTTTTATGACAAGCATACCACAAAATTTGGTCATGAACATCAGTAGCAGGATTGTAATTTTGTGCATTTGTCCAAACTGGATTTTTAACTCAGCAACTAAATTCCCACCTTTTTTTTTTAAATTTAAATTTTTTAAAAGGTTTAATAAAAAATAAAACTAATTAATCAATAATGTATTCACCCTTGTTGTTTACAACTTCTTCCCAACGTTCAACAAGATTTTCAATACCTCGTTGGTAGAAATCACCAGATTTCGACTCGAAAAATTGATCCAACCAAGCTCTCAGTTCTGCATCAGTATTGAACTAAACTCCGCACATAGCATTTGAAAGAGATCGAAAGAGGTGGAAATCCATTGGTATCAAATGAAGAGAGTATTCCGGATGTGGCGGCGCTTCCCGGCCATGCGTTTGAATGGCTTCCTTGGTCATTGGCAATATGAGGGTGAGTGTTGTCATGCATCAGAACTCCATGCTGCCAATTAGGTCTTTTTTTGTGGAATAGCCATGTTGAGTTGTTCCATCTTCTGAGCATAGAGTTCCATGTTGACCGTTTGGTTCCGTTCAAGCAATTCGTAATGAATAATCCCTTCCCAGTCCCACCACATACACAACATCATTTTACGCGGATGAAGATCTTGTTTCACGCGCGGTGTCGCTTGTTTACCGGGGCTAAACCACTCGTTACGCTGCTTCATATTGATGTACAGGCACCATTTTTCTTCACCAGTAACGATTTGGTAAAGAAATCATTGCTTGTGTCCCTGAGTTGAGCAGTGACGAGCAAGCAAACCAGCGGAGATTGTGGTTCGTTGATTTTTGTTGTTGTCACTTAAAGCATGCGGAACCCATGCTCCATACATCTGAACCTTTCCCATCGAGTGAAGATGCTTCTCTATAGTAGTGTGGGAGCATTCCATTTTCTCTGCCAGTTCCCTTGTCATTTGACAAGAATTTTCATGCAAAAGTTGGTTTAATTGCTCTTCATCAAACTCAACTGGACGGCCAGAATGAGGTGCGTCTTTGAGGTCAACATTTCTATTTTTGAACTTGGCATACTAATCACAAGCGGTTCTTTCAGCTATGGCACCCTCTCCATACACAGCAGAAATGTTGTGAGCAGTTTTTGCGGCCTTAGAACGTTGATTAAAAGCAAAAAGAAAGAGGTGTTGAAAAATGCTCGTTTTTCTTGACTTGACATTCCATTTTAATGATCTAAAAATAAACAAAAATTAACTAAAATTAATCAGAAAAAAAAACAAAATAGATTTCAAAATGATTCAAAAATAGAATTCTCGAAAAAAATAGATTCCAAAATTTAAAAACGCAATAAATTCCAAAATTTAAAAAAAACGCGGGAACTTAGTTGCCAACCCTATATAATGTTTGGGTGGGGCTGGTGGAAGTGCATGCTTGTAAATGTCTTGTCTTTGTGTCCTAAAGTGAACTCTTGTGGTCAACTAGACTGGTTTTGAAAGCATAATACAGTCACAGAAAACTTCTCATTACTGCAGGGAAGTTTAGTGAAACAAGCAAAAACACCCACCTAAAACCCTCCAAAATAAGTTAGCATTGCTTGTGCAGAATTTTAGGTCTGATGAGGTTTGCATTACCCTTCATAGACACTCTCTGCCTTGGTGGCCATTGAATAAAATCCACACACTCAGTAGTGTGAGAGCATCATGATCTGTGCCAAATGAAGGTTCACAAACGGGCCAAAACCACTGAGAGAGATATTGCTTTATTGTAACTAAGGGTACTTCACACCAGTTGTTTTAGAACACACCGGACACCTACTTGGAATTTCCAGTTCCTCCTGCTATTGATTGTTGGGTTCATTTGTCCTTTTGACAGGTTTTGATTTTGTCCTATTAGGTTTCCAGCAGCTCTCCCTCATCAGACCAGCTCAGTGGGATGCCAGGTGAGTTGCTGATAGACCCAAGCATGCAACAGTTTATACAGGATTACATGTTACAAGTAGTATTCAAGAACAACATTATACAGACACATACACACATATGTGAGTGTGTGTGTTGATCATGCATATAAATATACATATTAAAGGTTACTCTGGCATATACCCAACAGTGACTTTTCATCTGGAAAATAAGACTGCTGGCACATCAGTAATTAATAGACTTATGTATATACACAATTATTTACACATACATAGTCACACATTTATGCATCTGAATACAGACACTCAGACATATTTCAACAAGTTATGTCAACAAAAAAAAATTGCACTTTGTTCTTGAATTCATCAATCATTCATAAGAACAATTGTATCTCAACTGGTTCTATTACAACTTATTTTTGAAATCAGAGTTTTGTTTTCTAAAAGTTTCCAAGCATGACCATCATGTCTTTGTTTTTGGAGATTTTCTACATGTGTAAGTTAGAATGCATTCCAATCATGGCTATTTTTTATTTTTTTGAGACTATGCATCCAAATGAATCGGGAAACATCATTTAGTGCCCACTTTTCCATACTTGCACGGATCAGATGGAGTTTGTTGAAGGAGATGATTGGATGCTCTCTTATTTCTCTCATTTATTTCCAGATATGGTAATATTTTCAATAGCCAGCTTTGTTTTTCACAGAAGAGTGGAAACAAACAACAAACTATCCAGCCCATGCCAGCATGGACAACAGACGTTAAATGATAATGATGGTGATGCTCATTTACAAACTTCATGTGTTGCCAAGGGGGTTACACACCTACAACTCTCTCTCTCTCACACACACACACACACACAATGGGCTCCTTCCTGTTTCCATCCAACAAATTTATTTGCAAGGCTTTGGTTAGCCCAGGGCTATAGCATAAGATATTTGCCTAAAAGTGCCATGCAATAGGACTGAACCCAAGACCACATAGTTTGGAAGTAAGCTTCTTGACCACACAGCCATGCCTGTGAACTATATGAACTTAAATAAGATTTAATGTAATTTATGATAAGACAATTTATTGCATATTATTGCAGTGGAATAGGATTCAAAATTATGTGATTTATGAACAATCACAATAAGTATTTTTCTTGCCATGTATGATAATCCATAGAATGGTGTGATTCAAAATATTGGTCATGCTCCATTGTACCTCTTCTTGAGTTCAAAAGAAAGAAAATCAGAACCACTTTTAGGTACTTAAATAATGTGGACTAGCCATATTTCTTCTCTATAGTAAGTCACTTGAGTTTGTCCATCTCTCATACTTTAATCTCTCAACACCTACAACAAAGCCATCTCCTCCTTTCAAATACTTCCACCCACTTAATTGAAGGGACTTCTTTTTTCTTTTCCTATCTTGCAAGTTTCTTGATGACCTCACTAGTGCTGGTGGCATATGAAAAGCATTCAGTAAGCTGGTAGGTGTTAAGAAGGGTATCCAACTGTAGAAACCATGCTAAAGCTGACATGGGTGTTGGATTCTGTGAAACTACCCAACACATGCCAGCATGGAAAGTGATGAAGATTTGTCTCTGATTTGAATATAAGAGAAAAAGAGTGATCACAGTCGGAATGCTTTTATTTTTACGAATATAACAAAAACAAAAAAAAAAAAAAATTCTGAATTTATAAAGACAGGAAGGTGATGGTTGGAAAATTGGGAAGATAATCTGCTACCATAAACAACAACAAAAAGAAAAGGATAGTCACAATTGAAACATGGTCTTGACTGGAAAACATGAAAGGTAAACCAGATTCTCTAAAACAGATGGAATGGTTGTTAGACATGTTTGTTTTAACTAATATTTGATAGATTGATGAATAAATTATGATTTGAATCTCTTGAAGCATAACCATTAAGTAGAATTATACCATCTTTGATGGCCTTGAACTTTGGTGCAGTTTTTCATCATAAGAAGTAACTGAAGAAAGTTACCGAGGAGAATATGCATGGCAACTGAAACCAACACAAAGTGGTTGTAGTTGGCAAGAAACCATAAAAGGATTGACAGGAGACAGTTAATTCAGTCCTTGTTGCCCCACTCAGGCAAAACATACAGGCTTAGAGGCACAATACTTGTGACTCTGAGATACCTACTGAAGATATGGAAGGTTTTACTGATATTACAATGACTTTAGTCACCATCAAGAGAAGAGTTTGCAGTGTCTTTATGTGACTCCTACAGCTTCTGTATGGAGCAAAGAAAGTATCTAAGATGTTTATCTCATCTAAGTTCATTTTGGCGTTTTGTTTCCAAAGTGGTCTTGTGGTTTTAATTTACATAGAAAATGTCAAAAAATTTGCATAGTGTATATCCTCCCTTGTCAGATAACACTTTAGTAAAGCTGAAAAAACAACCATATTTTCTTTACCAGGACTTGCAGATTTACCCATTGTTAAGAGAGTTTGCGTAATTCTTAAAATGCTCACACCACGTCTTAACTAAAAATTTTTGCATTCCAATATTGGACCCACTTTTTATTTTATTATTTTTTTTACACTCTATGACATCAAGTAAACTTAGTTTTCTTTTTCATGAAAAGTAGTTAACATGTAGAGTTGTGCTGATACTTGTCAGCAGTCCTTATTTCAAGAAGTCTTTTCCATATATTCGATTATGCTAGTTCTATTTTTAGGTGATTTTATGAAAGAGAAGTTTTATGACTTTTGGAATCAACTGTGGATTATTTAAACAATTGTTGGTTGCAGACCAAAAACTGCACTGATATCTATCATCTCCTCTCTATTATTGAACCACTGTGGTACTTTCAATTTACTTTCACTATTTACATGAACATGTTTGTGTGTATAATATATATATATATATATATATATATATATATATATATACACACACACACACCTATCCTTATATGCATATATGCATGTATATTTAATGTGCATATATAGGCTTATATATTTATTGATGTGTATATATGCTTCTATATTTGTATGTACAAATATACACATATATATGCATAAATGTATGCCTATATGTGTGTTTGTGTGTGTGTGTACATATGCATGTATTATGTATGCAAATATGGGTAATTATGTAGACATACTTGTATAAATATTTACATTTCCATTGTATATATATATATATATATATATATATATATATATAGCTCCACTCTCGATGTCAAAGTAGAGCGCAAAACAGTTTCGTGGTTACAAGGTTCTAGGTTGCTTGCTCGGGCACCGGGAAAGAAATCTCTGATCTCCAAGAAGAATCAAAAAGCCCGTCTTTGTTTTGCTCAGAAGAACAGTGGTCGCAGGTTCATTTTATCGATGAATCTTAAGTTTAATGTGATTGGTTCTGATGGCGGGATGTACGTCCAACGAAGTGGCGAAAGGTTATCTCGTGCATGTGTGAAGGAGACAGTGAAATATGGAGGAAGCAGTGTATTGATATGGGAAGTGATCTCTGCTGCTGGTTCCGGTCCACTTATTCGCCTACAAGGGACTGTCGATGCTGAAATCTACCAGCAGATTCTGGGGGTGGGGGGAAGGAGAAATCCAAAGAATCAAAATGAACTCTCTGAATTATTGAAAAACGATTGGAACAATATCGTTCCATCACTTTGCTAGAAATTAATTCAGTCATGTGGTAACAGATGTCAGGAGGTCATTGATAGAAAAAGGATGTTCACAAAATATTAATAGTAAAGGTTTCTTTTTTGTTCTTGTTCCGTTTTTCATTGGTTTTCTAAGTGACCCTTAACTTTTGGCTGTTGCATATTGGAAGATTTGTTTATTTCCTCATAACTTACGAAATATTTATTCCATTCACTTGAAATTTTCACGAAAGATAGATATTAGATATATCTAAATATGTATAAAACATCTAGTCTCAACGTTTTATCAATCTTTTATAATACATATTTCAATACACTTGTTCTTACTGACCCTTGTATTGTGGTCGCTACTGTATGTGTGTGTAAGCCAGCATCATTTTCCATGTTGGTGTGGGTTGGACAGTCTGACAGAAGTTAATGAACCAGATTTAAGCATGATTTCTATGGCTGGGTGCCTTTCCTAATGCAAACCATTTCACAGAGTGTACTTGGTGCTTTTTATGCGACACAAGTATTAGTGACGTGACCAGGTAACTTACAAGGCGATCTTAACTGAAGTGTTGGAGGTGACTTTTTGTAGGTGATGTGAGGTTTAAATATGATAGAGGGTCAGAAATAGGTGTCTTGCAGTAGAGAGAGCATTTGGCTATCGCTGTTGGAAAATGATATAGAAGCTGGTCAAGAGATACCAGTAGGTACCAAGAGAAGTGGTCCAGTGGCATCGGCAGGTAATTTCGCAATAGTGTTAAAAGAGAGAGAATGTATGTTTGTATGCGTGTGTGTGTGTGTGTGTGTATGTATTTATATATGTTTGTATGTATGTGTGTGTGTATGTATGTATGTATAAGTTAATATTTGTTTTCACGTTCAGCTATAATGAAAGCAATTTTACATTAATCTGAGGGGTTACTCTGCAATTTTGTAGTATAAAAATGTATTATTCTTAAACAAGAGTATTATTGGCAGTGAATTCGAAGTTTCGGCCAGTTAAGCCATCGTCGAAATTGACCGGAACTTTGAAGTCACTATCAAGTTTTCTTGTTTAAGAATAATAATAGGCTCGCGCGCAGACACACACACACGTTTGTGTATGTGCACATACATGATTACTCCTATATATGTATATATTTATATATACATTTATGTATTGGTAAATGCATATATAGTATTAAAACAAGTTGATTCGGCTCCACACGCTTTAAAGTTTCGCAGGCTTCTTACCGAAACCTAGCTCAATGAGGCATAGAATGAAGAGATACAGAAAGTCCAAGTGTCATATATAATACCTAGATGTTTATCATATATATATATATATATATATATATATATGTCATACATTTTGTGAAATAACCAAATACGATATCTGAGGACATAGTGGCATCACGCACCTTGTCACTTCTTACAATCATCTCATTTTCCCTATCTCTCTCATAATCTCTTTCTACCTTCTTTCACCATTATCAACACTATTGGCAGCGCTGTCGTATACTCGCTGCCACTGCCGTATTAACCAATGTCACACTTTCCATCAGCACCGCTACCACAACAATCAACAGTTCCTGCCTTATTATCTGAGTTACTTCCTTTAGCATTGCACACATGAAAACTGAAAAGCAATATTCATATCTATCTATCTATCTATCTATCTGTCTGTCTATGCATAATAATCGTGTGTGTAAGTATATGAGCAATTGTATGCATATGTGTGTTTATATGTGTACATATTTCTGTATATATAGTTATGCATATGTGTGTATGTGTTCAAATAAATCTTCTTATACACCACTTCTTTGAGTAAGGATATTAATTCGTTCCACCTTTGCTTCTTCATAGGAAATTCTGATATCAGAAGAAGGTTAAGCATCGTTCCTCTGCAGATACTTTCTTTGAACTTCTCTAAGAAATATGCACTTACTTAAAATATAAGATAGTGCTGCAATATACATACGTGCATGCATGTATATATGTATGTATGTATGAATGAATGAAAAAATGTTTTGAATAATATTCTATATAATTGAACAACTGAAATAAAACCATTGTATTTAGTTTATGCAGTGAGTGAAATAGAGATAACTATAAAATATAGATTTTAGTGCTACTGGTTCTCTTTTTTTTCTGTTTCGTTTTTGTCTTTATGAAAATCATGAAACGTTGGTTGCTTTGTCTTCTTTTTGTGAACCTATAATTCTTTCCTGTAACAATTCATCATTATAGATTTTATTGGTCTTTTAACGTTCGTGTTGTGTTCAAAACTTTGATCATTTTCTTCAAAGTCGTTTTAGTGCGGTGAGTTAGGGTGGTAACCTTTAGCCGGTCTTGTCTGTCTCCTGTGACACACAGGTCATAATTCCCTAGCGTCCATGCGTCATATATAATACACATTCCAATTTGTTTTCAACCACCAAAGTAACTTGGGACTTATGAAAGGAAAGCTTTAAATTAATCAGAACGTATAAAACAAAATCTAACTGAAAACCAGCATGGATGTTTAGGGAAAACTTATGACAATACTTGGGACAGGCAAAGGGTTAAAGTGACCCATGGAAAATTTTCTTTGCTTTCTGGACTCGTTATCACTCGTGGTGTTAATTCCGTAGGGTTTTCTTTCGATAGGAGCTGATATCGTTTTCAGTATGTAATCAATCTTGAATATTACTTTTATCAACTAATATAAATCTAGCTTTCTACACCTTTTCTGTATAGGTCAGTGCGGGTTGAGGCCATTTCGTCTTTTATCTTCATTGTTTGCTTTAACTTCATTTAGGCACAGGTTATTCCTATCTCCATGGACACATACATGTATGTCTAACTTCTTCCCAGGCATATTTTTGTTTGCATAATGTAATTTTCCGGAATTCTTTGATAGACTGATGGTTTATATCACTGGTTTATATCATCAGTTTCTGTAGTTAACCGATTTAGTTTTCAGATAATATTCTTTGAGAACGGGGCAAAAGAAACTCCCTGATCTACGGGCTGCTTTGGACTGAAGTTTTGTTTGGCCGAATGAAAGTAACTGTCCAAAGGCAGCTTTGCCTTAGGCTTGAAATTACTCTTCTCACAGAAACATTTGACAGCAGGGCAGAAATTATACTCAACGAAAGATTCAGTGAAAAGGTCTTGTGTAATCCAAACTCTTTAGTTAGATTTTCATATAATACACTAGATTTGTAGACGCCGTTTCTTGGTCTTTGAATAACAGTATGATAAACGAGCAATGGCTTACGTTTCAAGCCTCCAGAGGCATTTGTTCCTAATTATAACATGAGGCAATATTCTAGTGACTTTTTTTGTCATTTGAGATAAAAGTTTTTGAGGGAAAACATTTTTAAAATAGCCTACATTCATCTACACGAGAAACTAGATTTGTTGGATTATTTCTCCCCTCTTCTCAAATTTTTTTTTTTGTGTGTGTGTGTGTGTGTGTGTACACAGGCATACATTGGTTTACGTTAGATGACTGGGAAACGAATGGTATAGCGTTTTCACCTGAAGCTCACAGTTGAGTGAAACTCGAGTCGCATGACCAACTTTCTTTCAGTTTACTACTACTACTACTACTCAAAACAAGGTCGTTATTTTCTGCATAGTCAGAAAAATTAGTGTACTGGCGTATTGTATTCCTCGTCGAATGATGGAAATTTCTATGTATTCATCCTGTCAGTTGTCTGAACATTTTTGCTATTTTAGTTATATATCCATGAATTTTTCTTCGTTGTTTCCCTAGTTTCCAGATCTTGTACAAACTTTTGTGCAATGCAATCAACCCTATCGGTAGCAGAAGAGTCACCGATCTAGAGCAGTAATACCTCAGAGAACTTGTTTTGAGGGCTTTGCTCTTCGTCATAGCAATCCTAGGACATAAAATTGGTTATTAGCTCAGTCACCCTCTTTATTTATGTTGGTGGTACCATGTTACAGATACCAAAGACCTACAGCGTGACTGATGAAAACGACTTACAGTTTTTTTTTCTTTAGCTGTAAGTTTTTTTCTTTTTTAGGTATTTTGCTACGTGTATCCTTCTACAACACATGGCCTATATGCACAGTATTACGATGTGCTGCAGTCCCAGTGTCGCAATCTGTACAAAATTTGGGTAATTATAATGAATATCTAAAATAGCACCAATGTCTTGATGTCTGGCAGCGGAGATTTTAAGACCATTCGGCAAAAGCGCATCAGAAGTTCTGCTTTACCTCTTCTCATGCTGCATCTGGTTTATATGTTCCCAACTATAGTTTGCCGCTAATAATAATAATAATAATAATAAGGATGATGATGATTGCGTGCGCCAGCTGAACTATTGGAAGAACTGGAAAAACTGAAGACTGTTTTATGGAATATAGAAGCGAGACATGCAGTAATCTGCAACTGAAACTAATCGCTGCCAAACAATGGTCATTGAAAGCTGTGGAAGTATGTCAGAGCTGGTTTGTTACAGCATAATGCTGAAAGCTCTATCATATATATATATATATATATATATATATATATATATATGTGTGTGTGTCTGTGTATATTTGTTACTAGGTGTTTGCTTTTTAGTCCAGGTTTCACAAGGATCACAGCCGTTCCATACCCTCTTTTTCTCTCTCAGACCGATAGATGTTAGCAATTGCGAACATGAGTTGCACGTTCTACTTTTGCACAGTTCTTGAGCAGGAGTCACAACAGATGAGGACAGCAAGCAGCATCAGACTCCATTGTTCGCTCTGTCACACTTAGTGGGTTCGGTTCGTTTCTCATCCTTAGCCTTTACAACACAACTGTTAAAAAGCAGCTGTAGTGACAATAGTAGTAGTAGTACTAGCAGCAACGGCACCTGTAGTAGTAATAGTAGCAGCAGCAACTGTGGTTCAGCATCAGCTGTAGTAGTAGTAATGGTGGAGGTGGCGATGCTACTGCTAGGTCGATGGATTAAAAATAAAGAGGAAAGGAAAATGGTTTCTCTTGATGCTGCTGTGTTACTATCACAGTCAGTCTAAATCCATTTTATTTATTTGCCGAAGTATCTGGAACCACTCGGATACACACGCACTTGTATACGCATTCATTGATATCCAGATCACGGGATCTTTTGTCGGGATAAATGAGCTTTAACTAAGCGTAGGATTTTATTAACTTGTGTAGCTTATACACACACACACACACACACACACACATACTGAGTCGTGACGAAACTGGTGAATAACGACGATATAAAATCCCATCTTTTTTTTTTGTTATATTATGTACCAAATTCTCTTTCCTCATGTTTCTGTGTGCGTGGATCTATTTATCAATCTGCCTGTCGTTAGATAGACAAATGTTTATCGTTAGACAGTTGAGGCGAAACTCAGAGTAACGAATGTAAAATTTTTCTTTTTGGTTGTTATTCCTAATACCACATTATGCATTTTCTCATATAAGATTGTGTGTGTACGTGCGCATATGTTCTACAAGCTGACGCTTATTATATATATTATATTAACTATTTACACATGGATGATGAATTCCAGTTGGGATAAGGATTAGGGGCAAGATTTTGTTTATTTACTTATTTAGGTATCTTCCTTTCTCTCTCTGTCTCTATCATGTCTACTCAGAAATGTTGACTCTCTGTCAGGTTACATTTATTTTGTTATATAGAATTTTTTTTTTTTTACTCTTATTTATGTGACACTCTTCTTATCCAATAACATTGTCACCAATTGTATTGACATGCTAACAAGAGTGTCTGAACATGGTCTATCGACTTGTTAGAAATAGCAGTCAAATCTCTTTCTAATAACACCCTATCGCCTTGAAGAAGAAAACTCGTTGGATAATGTGATTCTGAGTTCCCTAAACGTCAGAAAAAACGGGATAGTTGCAGCTGGAATATTTTTGATTGTAGGTTTACTCAATCGTGGTTGGCCTGGTGCTAAATAAGACGACGTACAATGAACGAAGGAACCTCTACGAGGTCGCTTGACTTGCTAAAAGCAGCAGCCAGAGACAAAACACTTTCAAATCATATCCTATTCCTTTTTGAAAATAAAAGGGACATATTGGATACATGCTTAAAAAAAAACGGAATGGTCATGTCTGGGACGTTTTTGTTCACATGTCTTGCTTCATCAACAGTAACAACAAAATAACTTTGTCTCTCATTGTTTAGCTTCAGGCCAGATCAAACGCATTTCAGCAATAACGATTTCCATCAAGAACGACATTATCTAAAATATGTTCTTGTTCCCTTCCTCCGCAAATCATTGAGGGTATGTTCAAGAAAATTTGGTTGCTAATTCTAGCTTGTCGAGCGGACACAGAAATTCTTTCGGGTAGTTGTTATATAGTGGTGGTGATGGTTGTGTTGATGTGATGTCAACTAAAATGTCATGTATTGAGATGGAGGGAGATAATCACACGCTCTGCTTCTTTCCTCTGCTACTCTCAGTTTTTTCTGTGTCTTCCCTTTTCTCTTCTTTAATGATTAATCTCTTTTCTCTCTCAATATTTTATTATTATTATTCTTATCGATGTTCGATTAAGCAGATTGAAATCAAATCGTTTATCTGGATAGTCAACATTTTGTAATGATTTCTCCTTCACTCTCTTCGGTGTATCTATGATGAGAGGGATCGAACACATCTCTTTCACACGCAGTATGTATCGTCCCCCCCCCCACTACTTCTCTCTCTGTGTATGTATGTATGTATGTATATATATATATATATATATATACATACATGCATGCGCGCGCACACATATATGTAAGAAAATGAGATGTTAAAGGAATAAACAATCATCTTATGAACTTCATTAGCTTACAGCTGTTTCTGCTATAAGATGCTGTGAACTCATATTTGAGTGCCTGAGTAACACCTTTTTATGTAAGGCCTTAAGAGTTAAAGATTAAAAAGAAAAGGGAACAAAAACGACTGCGCAAACGATGAGGATGTTTATTTTTACCGATAGCTTTACAATTTTGCCACCAAACTTTCAAAACTCCAGTTGTGTATAGGGGAAAAAACAAAAAGGCAAAAAACTATATGTATAGAAGAGATATTTATTTATCTGTATCACAAACACATGTCCGCCAGTGTTTGCATATAGCACCACCATATATATATATATCCACTGGCATGTAGAAGAAAGCTGTGAAATGACAAGTTACGTGTGCATGACTACGCCATAAATCCGACAGCTATCTTAGTTTTTAAGGAAACGATAAATTTTTAAGCATTTTCTCTTTCGGCTGATTGAGACGACTGACAGTTCTCGTGTGCGTATTTCTAGTGTTAAAGATTATTATTATAATATTGGGGTCGTTGTAATTGACTAGTCCTCTTCCCCAAAACTTCAGGTTTTGTGCCTTTAGTAAAACAGATTATTATTACTGGCGAGCTGGCAGAATCGTGAGCGCACCCAGGCAAAATGCTTAGCGGCATTTCGTCCGTCTTTACGTTCTGAATTCAAATCGACTTTACCTTTCATCCTTCCGGGGTCGATAAAATAAGTATCAGATAAACCCTGGGGTCGATGTAATCAACTTAACCCCAGCCCAAAATTACTGGCCCTGTGCCAAAATTTTAAACCATTATTATTATTATTATTATTATTATTTAGTAGAGGCTCAGCTTTGCTTTTCACCTTCTCGGTATCGATAAAATAAAGTATCAGTGAAATAATACTGGATCGATATAATTGACTATTTTCTCGGCCAACTCAAATTTCTGGTCTTGTGCCTATGTTAGAAATAATTTTTCAGCGTCACTTTACTCAGTAAAGAATAACGGTTTCAAACATCGGTGCAAGAAACAAAAAAAAAAAAGAAAAAGAAAAAAGAACCATTTTCAGGAGTGGTGTATAGTCGATTAAATTGACATCATTGTGTATTTTTATTTTATCTGTCTCTGGGGCGTAACTAAAATATCGTTAGGTATTTTATGTAATAATGTCTGAAACCTGCATATAACATACCAGCAACATTATAGAATAATATATATATATATATATATATATAGTTGCCACTCATTGAATGTATACTGTTTCAGTGACTGAATCTTTCTTCTCTATCCTCCTTACCGACGCTATCATGTTGATTAATGATAGTGACAGTCACATCAATTCATCTTGTAATAATTACATCCGGGATTGTTTGATTAATATTCTTAGCAAAATTAAGCCGTTCATTTGTTTGCCGATTTCTGATGGAAATAGTTATGGAAGCGAATAGATGGACGACAAATGGATAAGACAACTGGTATTTCTTTTGTAGGGGTGGTTATTGTAGTAGTGGTGATGTAGTAGTAGTTGTAAAGATGATAATTGTGTGATAATATGGCCACTGTCTTCACTCTGTAGTAAAATATATAGTAACCAACCCGTATCAATAGATAAGGGTTGCAGTGGAAGGAGGAGGAGGAACAGTGAAGAATGGAAGGGAATGAAGTAGTGTACATTTGTGTGTGTATGTAATGATTGTAGATATTGTAGTAATTTGAGAACAGAGAGAGAGAGAAAGAGAGAGAGCTAGCTAGCTAGCTTGTGTCTGTTTTGGAGAGAGAGAGAGAGGGAGGCAGCAGAGTGGATAAAATATCGAACTAGGTAGATCGGTAGGTAGGTAGGTGGGTACGGAAATAGAGTAGGAAAAGAGAGAATGGAAGACGGAAATGGTTGGGAGGGAGAGACAGACAGAGAGAGAGGATGCGTCTGTGTTGAGTGAAATGATAGACTTATCCTTACAATAAGATTGTAAGAGAGTGACAATAATGTTCCGAGCATCGTCGTTTGTAATTGAACAATTACAAATGAGTAAATTGATAAACTGTATTCTCCCTCCCTCCCTCTCTCTCCCTTATAAAATATCTCATTTATTCTTCATTTTATTTTAGTGTTGCCATTGAAGTTTCCATGGATGTACTTCTTCCTTCAGAATGTTTCTTTTTTTTTTTTTCTTGATTTTCTTTTCTTTTGCGCTCCTCGTTCCCTCTTTCCTAATCACCTTTTTCTTTCTAGATTCTTTATAGTTTTCTTTCATATATCGATGTCACTGTTTATCATCATCTCTAATTCTCTACTCTCCCTCTCTGGTATCAACTCTCCTTCTATAACATATGTATTTCTCTATCATCGTCTCGCTCTTCCTTCTGTCTCGCTTCTCCAACTTAACCTACCTACCTTGCTATCGTCCTGTCTGAAGAAATTTCATTGTAGCCCCCCCCCCCCCCTCCTCTCTTTCAAACCTTTATATATTCTAGTAGAAGCTGCTGCATTCTTTATATGTCTTCAATGAGAGAATGAATATTGGAGATGTGTGCGTTTATCATGCATAATGTATCTGTGTGTAGTATTACATTTTTAACGTATGTTTTTGCGAATATGTGCGTGCAGTTAGGTGTTTTTAGTGTAGAATATCTGTGCGTGGGAGTGCGTGTATTTAACGTAGTTAATTTGAGTGGGTTGTATACAAATGTAGTGTGTGTTTGTGGCAAATCCCACTTTGTATGTGACATGATTTGTGTATCTGTATGCATATTGTGTAGTTAATGCTTGCATACTAGGTGCACGTATAAAGTAGTACTTGTTGTTAATCGAGCAGATCTACGTTCAAAAGCGTTCCCTCCATGAGCATCCTTTATATTTTTATTCTCCCCCCACCCCCAATCATGAGCCAGGGCCGATTGTGATGTCTTATAAAACAAAACTGCTCATCCTTCAATTATTGCAGGAAAAAGGAGAGGGAGAAGGTTGATTGTTGAGGTGGGAGTCTGTTGGGCTTCGATATATAGATAAATAAATAAATGGAACGTCCTTGTCTTCCTGTTTGTGGTAAATTTTCTAATCGAACCACGTTACATTGGTGCATTCTGTTCTCTATTGATTTACTCTTGTCTCTTGTGTTATCGCCCCCATGCATATGTGAGTGTGTATCTACACTAGTACACATTTTCTAATAAGCATCTCTTATTTATCTGTTGACATAGCTGAATACATAGGTATCGTCCTTCGTTTCCTTGTCTCTCTATCTGCACGTTCGTGTCCACATGACTATCTCTATATGTTTACATGTCTACCTAATTAACATAAATCTGTTTATCAGTCTCTATATCAAGGTTATAATGATCATTCATACTATCATAACTTATAAAGGTTTACGAATTGTCTTGCCGTGTACCAGCTAGCTGTTGAAAATAGATGACATACGATCTGGGAATTTTACCTGTAGAAATTCAAGTTTCTATATAAAAGCTCATTGTGTGTGTGTATGGATGTGTGTTCATTTACATATATTTCTAGAAAATATGTCAAACTTTAGTGACCTCTAATGAGGGCCTTTGTAAGAATTGTATCTGAAATGAATTTTTGCTATTTGGTGAGTTTTAATGCTCACACTGGAAACCAATACAGATTGTAAACTTGACTTTCCTATGAATTTAACGTTTATTAAAATTATAGTGGTCATCATATTAAGGAAATACGCACTTGCACTATATATTAGTGTTTTAGTGGTTGTGGGCAACGATACAAAATAGATTCCTGGACATGTGTAGTGCTGATATTTTACTAGTTTACTGTTTCTCAAACTTCTGAATGGTTATCAATTAAGTGGGTGGTTAAGTTACCATCCAGTTTGACTGAGAGCTGGTTCAGTTTTATTCTGATTGTGCAAAGACAGACAAATGTTTGTAAACATATTTAGTGAGAATGTGATTTTAAGCTGGAAAAGACAAAAGAATCAGAAGACATACGCACGTGCACACATTCTCATTCACTTTTTATGGATTGTTTAAAGAAGTATGATGCCATCATGGTTAAGGAACATGGACTGTGGATACAGAAAGCCTGGCAGAAAATGTCAAAGAATGGATTTAAAAAAAAAATCACCTGTTTGACATGCCGTGTACTGAGCAAATTTAGTTGTAAAAGTAGATGTGCATTAAAGAAGCTCGTCGAAACGCCGGTGTTAAAACGTGGGTGGCTGATGAAGGAGAATGTTCTCTATGTGGCTCGTGTGTTCTCGTCTACGTTTGTTTGCAATGTCCTGTACCCAGATATGCACCTATACATACAGGTGGATGTCGGTATGCACATACCTGTACGTATATATGCATATACTCATTTACTATTTGTTTATATATATATATATATATATATTATATATATATATATAATGTATGATGTAATTTTAGACGTAATATTTACGGATTTGTATGATGTGTGTGCGAGAAAGAGGGAATATATATATATATATATATATATACACATATACACACACATATATATACACACACACACAAGTCATTTGAGAGTGTCACTTGTGATAGATCTGCATCCAGTCCATTTGGAAATGATCAGTCATCTACTTAATCACATCAAACTAGAGCTAATAACTCTTTGGAGTCACTTAGAGAATTTAGGTAATATTTATTTGTATTACCTTCTAGAACTGACTTTCACTATCAACTTCACCTTGAATGACTCATATTTATATCTCTTCACTTGTTTTAAGTCCATTTTCCCCCATGCTAGCATGGGTTTGGCAAATACATCCCTGATGAATTATTTTGCAGTCACATGCCCTTTTTGTTGTTAACTCTTACCAGTTTTCAAGTAAGGCATCTCTTATTTCTGTTTACTATAGTTCGTTCTGAGTTTAGAGGGACAATACTAATATCCTGTACAACTGATAAGGTTGTGGTTTCTCTCAGTTCAATGTATGATTGTTGTCATAGCCATCCAGTAATGGCATTCTTTGCAAGAATACCAGGCATGCAATGCATACTCAAGATATATAAATGCATGCCTAAAATATATGAATGCATGCAATGTTAAAGATACACAACTGTGTGCAATGTATGCATAAGGCATGCAAATGCATGTAATGTATGTCTAAGGCATACAAATTCATGCACATAATTCTTATTTTAATGTCTTCCATTTGTATGTGAGTGAGCTGAAACGAGGGTAGATATGTATGTATATTCAATTTTAATTTTGTGGTTTTGATATTAAAAAATTTTTTTTAATTATATGCTCATGATTAAGTACCAGGAGTTGTCTCTGCCATCTAGTTATTGTTGTGAGGTATATTATTCTGAGGTTTAGGAGATTTTGCTGATAAGCAACCATATAGAAGTTCTTTTATATTGGTGAAATTGTACTTGGACACTTTCAGACAATATTTTAGAGAGAAGTCTGTTGGTTACTGATGTTTGTTGCACATTCTCCAAATTGCTCTCTTCCAAATACCAATGCATGAGAACGTTAGATTTATCAGTGAACTCAAATGTTATGGAAGGATTTTCTTTTCCTTCTTTTCTTTTTGTAGACAAATCAGTTTTTCTCTGTTCATTAAACTCTCCAGATTCATTCTCAAGGCAGCTGTTTGTCTCCAAAATTATATTAAGCTAATCTGATAAGAGACAAATCTCTTCTTCCACCCTGCTCCATAGAATTGCAGCCTGTCACAAGAACAGTATGATAACTAATCTTCAGCTAGTGTATGAAAAGCTAGCTTAGATGGTTAAAGTTTCATGCTAATAATAAAGTATAAAATAATGTAATGGATATGAACTTGAGATTCATTAGCTGGTAACATGATACTTTGCCCATTTATCCAATTACTGATTCATGGTCGCAATCTAAAGGTGAGTAGTCTTACCTCTTGTATGCTATATGAGAAGATCCACAATTTTTAGTTATAAAGTGTGTAAGGTTTTTCACTCTCCACTCTCCTAGGTTGTTTAGGTAAGTAGTAGTAGTAGAGTAATATATATGCTTTTATTTTCAATTTCACTCTCCAGTGGTGGTAAAAGCAAGGTCATTGACCTAAATTGGCACTTACCCTTTTACAATGTTTACCACTGCTTACAGTGGTGAGTCATTCCATCCTGTGATGTCCATTTACAACTAGTTGAAAGGGGTTATAAGGGAAGGCACATAGCTGAGTGGTTTGGCTGCTGTGCTCTTCTCATGATAAGGTGTGGGTTTGATTGCTTGCTCAAGGATACAATGGACCTCCATGTATCCTTGAGCAAGGCACTTCATTTCACGTTGTTCTAGTCAACTTTACTGAAAATAAGTTGCATCTACTATAGAGTGGTATCTTGCAGATTATTAGCTTCTAATCTTGTAAATGCTGAAATGTCAACAGCTTTTGATGGTTGTAACACATTGGTTGGTGATGAATTTGGCTGTTAAGAGTGGCCTGGTTGTGGCCACTCTTAACAGTCACAAAAATAGCACCAGTCATAAAATATGAATTCTTCTTTTAACTTAGAGAGATAACCAGCTTACTATCACCAATAGTATTGTATTTGTTATTGTTTAGTATGCTTGTTGTTTGGCCTTAATATAATACTGATCCAAATAGACTTGTGATCAAAAGCATTCTAACCATTTTCAGGCCCATTATATCCATGATTATGTTATCAGACATGTTTCTCCTCATTCAACCCATTTTGTTACCATGTTTTTGATGGAGAACATTGGACTTAATTTCAATTAATTTTGAAAATTAATAATTTGGTAAAATAACTATAGTGGTGTTTGAATCATAAATTAACATGGAATTTTGATGGAGGATTTTAGTTTGGATCACTTTAAGATAGGATGTTTATCATAAAAGCAGGGGTGGTCTTGGACAAGAGATTTAATTGCTGTGTGTTGAAGGTTGAGTGACTCTATAGAAGTACTCTTGTAGCTTGTCTGCTGGTAAGTTCTGGTAGTTGCTACAGCAAAGGTTATCGTGGAGAACTTGGTTGGATTGTGTGACAGATACAGATACCCTCTGTATTTTGAACCTGGTGTTGTCTAAACATCTCCCTCCCACACCTAGCCTCGATTCTTTTTTATATTTCTTGTTCATGCCTTTTTTTTCCTTTCTACATAAGTAAATTGGCAGTGTCCCAGCATGACCACAGACCTTGAGTTGAAGCTAGTAAAAATAAAATTATTGTAAGTTTTTTTTTAAATTTAAAGAAATTTACTTTTAGCAAGTTGCTTTTCCAAATAAGCAAAGTAGTAAGAAATACAGTAATATAAAGATTTTGGGGTCATCTTTGTACAAGTCAGCACTGGTTATTGTTTGAATAGAGTGCTGTATTTGATAAATTACCTTCAGTAATAACTTGAGACATTTATGTGCTTCAATGACCATCAGAGAATAAGATTTTATAATTGAGAATGTGAAGAAAGTATAAAGAATCTCCTGTAATTGTGTTTGGCATTAATGGAAGGTAGCAGGAGTGAATATAGACAAAAAAAAATCTTTGAAAACAAAAGGAAATGTTTGTTGATTTTTAACCCTATGCCAGCTCTGCATGAGCAGAACAATGATCAAGGTCATTCAAACCATGACTTTTCCTTTATCCCACCATTTTTTCAAGATGGTAGAATGGTTTGGAAGGCTGCTGTTTTTAGCAGGCCAAGCAACTATGTAGAGGCTTCCTCATTTGTTTATGGTGCAAGAAACAGTAGTGAGTGCAGTACTGTACATGGTGTGTGTGTGTGTGTGTGTCTTTTCTGTAGCGAGAATAAACTCTTCTCTTAAGTTATTTTTATCTTTACTTGTTTCAGTCATTTGACTGTGGCCATGCTGGGACATCACCATGAAAAAATTTTAGTTGAATGAATTGACCCCAGTACTTATTTTGCTTTGAGCCTGGCACTTATTCATGGTCTCTTTTACCGAACTGCTAAATTATCCTGGCATAAACACACCAATACTGGTTGCCAAATGATGGTTGGGGATAAACAAACACATGCACACACAACTGGCTTTGTTTGGCCCGAGGCAATAGAAGACACTTGCCCAAGGTGCTACACAGTGCGACTGAACCTGGAACATGTCAGTCTATATGTCAGTCCTGAGGGTCCACCTAATCACAAACTGTACATGTCACTGTATTTTCTGTAAGATCTTTATACCCATGTATCTGAGTACAAAAGACGGCAATGCATGTCTTGTTAATTATCATTGCTGTTGTCAAAGTACAGTGATGGGATTTGATCCTCTGGCTGGCTGATGACCTTATCAATTCTGCTAACCTGTCTGTCAATAAACATGCATACATTAACACACATATATACATGTGTACATAAATGTCAATACTTATACATAGCAATATTCTTTCTAAACCATTTAATCAGCTGTCCTATTCATAGTCTCTTCTCTTCTGATCAACAGTTGGCCATAGGATTGAGGTAGGTTTGTAGTAATGTTTAAACAAACTATGAACGTTCTTTTCATTCATAAGCTTCCAGAAATCAAACAGCAATGATCTACTACAGTGTAAATACTTTGACAACCATTACACAACTCTGTGTCAACACTGCTGGTAAGAGTGGAGGGGGACGTGGGGTTGTAGTTAGGGGTGTGTGGTGGTTGCTATCTGAATGTATGTATCTGCTGCTTGGAGATCTAACATACACACACACACAAACATACACAGATCTTTATCTGTTTTGATCTGATTATTTCATTTGTTCAATCAACTGAACTCCTTACTGAATTAACATGTATAATATCTTTTACTGATTTCAGTCATTAGACTGCAGCCATGCTGGGGCATCGCCTTGAATTTTTTAGTAGAATGAATTGACCTCAGCATTTCTTTTTTTAAAGCCTAGTATTTAGTCTATCAATCTCTGACCAAAGGCTGATCAAAGTTTTGTGAATGGTATTAGTAGACAGAAATTGTCTGAAAGTGTATGTAGTGTGAGTGTGTGTAAATGTTCACATTCTGTCGATTTGTTTGTCCCTGTCTGAGTGAAATAGGATGTTTGCGTTTCTTGTTGATATTACAACCAGTTGCTCTGCACTTTCAAAGACCAGAGAAACTTAAAAAACTTTCTTACCTATAAAACAGGTAAAATTTTCTTGCAGATAGGGCATCCAGCCATAAAATTCTTCTTCAAATAAGGTCCTAAATGCTGCTATGGAAAAATGTCTGTTAAATGAACAAATATATTTATACAGATGCACGTGCATACACTCAACATATACAGTTCAATCTTGCAAGAACAGAAAGAAAGTATTAGAAAAAGCCATTTCCCCCCCTCTCCTGACAGGAAAATACCCCTGGCTATTGATAACATATTTCCTGCACCTGCTATTACTGTCTAGCCATATTTTCTCCACCCATCAGTTTTTTGGTGGGGAAGTTTACCTCACTTCCCAGCACACACACCATCTTCATATTATCTCAAGCTTCTACCCTTCCTTCACTGTATCCGGGGTGGGGGTGGGTGGGTGGTTGCATGCTGGGTGTTTAGTAAGCACCATTTCATGATTTCACATATGGTAATTTTACCTTCAAAGCCTAAACTCGAAACTCTGAACTGGACTGCAAATTTTTGAATCTTGCTTCTGTTAGTGTTTGTCAACTCTAGGTTGACCCTTACTGAGCAGGCTTATGATCAAAAGCATTCCAACCATGACCAGCCTTTTATATATTTACGACTACATTAGATGTGCCCTTCTTGTTCAACACTGAAGAAAGTGATTTGAGGGAATTTGTCTATATCTTGCACATTGAGTGTTCATGTAGAAGCTTCCCCAAGAAATTACTGCCTTGTATGTTTCAATATTCACTAGCTGTCTGCTATGTGAAATATGATGGGATGATGGGAAGAGAAATAAGTGACATTAAAAGGGGGATGCTCTGCCTAACCCTCTTGTCATTGCACATTTAAATGGCTTCCTATATTGGCTGTGGTGGTGATCACGGGAGAATAAATATACTTGTTCACTTTTGTGTAGTTCTAAGAATGAATGCTTTGGACAGATTAAAAGAAAAGTCAACTATCCCTATGGATTACTTTTTTAAAATTTTTTTACAATGCATTTTTTTCTTTTATGAGACAGCCCCATCTGCTCCACCCTATAATGTTAAATTGTTTTTTATCGATCAGGTGACTATATGCATACATATGTTCTGTGTGTGTGTGTGTGTGTGAAGATACATAGCATGGTTTACACTTGAACTCACTTTCAAAACATCACGATTTTGATTCTAAGACTGTGCAGTGAAATATTCTTGAGCAAAACACTTCATTTCATATTGCTGTGCGATTGCTTTGATTTGTGACAAGTACCACATCATGCGCCTCTACTGACAATGCTGGTTTGGTGGAAGGAATGAGCTAATGTGATTGTCTGTACAGGTTGTTCAGTAAGAACTTGTGCAACCCTTATGTATGTATATGTGTGTGTTTGTGTATATGTGTGTATGTGTATATGTATATGTATGTGTATATGTATATGTATATGTATATGCGAATCTGTTTATTTGATTAGGTAATAGGCGTAGATGCATAGCTATGTGTATGTGTATGAGTCTATTTCTATTTATACATGTGTGTATATATAAATGGATACATATGTGTATATGGGGACATCCACACATGTGTATATTTGTATATGCATGGGTATGTATGTGCATATGTATAAATGTGGACGTATGAGTGTATATATATGTGTGTGTGTGTGTATATATATATATATGTATATGTGTATATACAAGTGCACATATGTATGTATATGTATATATATATATATATATATATATATATATATATATATGTGTGTGTGTGTGTTTGTGTATATGTATTTATGTATGCATGTACGTTCTCACACATTTATAGGTATGTGTCGTCCAACCCACTATCCGGCGGCGTCCAATTCTCTAACGGTTTTTTTCAAATGAATCAAGTCATAACCTTATCCATCTATTGTTTTCATAATCGGTCATAATGTCTTACGTTTAAGATGATTCCCATGCTTTCCCTGATGAGAAGGTTACAATTTTAATATCAAAGATCCCTATGGATCACACAGGTTGTAATCCTTTGAAACATATGTAGGAATAAAGTATGCAATTATAACATGCGTTTTCTCCATTCCTTAAATTCTCTTTTATATATATATATATATATATATATATATATTTCACTGACTCAACATTTCTTATTAAATTCTATATCAGATAATATTTCAGTGTTATGACACACACTTGTGTATTTTTAACAACTAGCCATTGTCTTGTGTGTCTAAGTTAAATAGGATAACAATGTCAGACAAAGGTTTGGTCCTGCTAGCCTTTTTTATCGACTGCACACATCAGCTAGTGTACACATATGCCTATCAGATTATACCTTCAATAACAAAGGCAAAGTGAGCACTTTTAGTTTTTATACCACAAAATAATCAAAGGATATATATATATATATAGTATAAAAATATAAAAGTGCTCATTTCACCTTTGTTGTTATAGAATAGGGTAGAATCTGATAGGTATGTGGGTATACCAGCTGGTGTGTGCAGTCAACTAAAAAGGCTAACTTGATCAAGCTTTTGTTTCCCATATTGGCATGGTTGGATGGGTTTATCATAATCTGAGTAAGCTCTTATTTGATAGTATTGTTCCCCTAGACAGCTGGGGACTACATCATATTGTCTTGATTTTTAAGTGTATTGTTTCTACAGCTTGATGCTCTTCCTAATACCAAATGCTTTAGTGTGTACTGAGTGTATTTTCTCACAACACCAACATTTAAGAGCCCCTCATGTCCTCAGACAAATTAAAGTCTTCTCAACCCTACATTCTCTTTGTTAATCAATTACTTTACAGAGTGTACTGGGTGCATTTACAGATGCTACTTTGGCATGTGATCTACAACCTAATGGGTGATTACTTTAGGTTACTCTTTAGTTTACTTTTCAATTTCTAAAATCCCTTAACTGTTGGCTAAAGATTTTTTTACAATAAATTGTTTTGTACATACTTAGCATTGTAAATGTATTTTTTCAAAATTGTTACTATTTTAATAACAACAGGAGCACTCAGATAGCGCAAACCTCTGACAAGGCAATACCAATGTCCTCTCAATGATTAGTCAGAGAGGATTTTTAAAATGAGAATATCTGAAATAAACTTGACTGCTCTTATAAACGAGAATACTAAAAATGAACCCAACCGCTCTCAAAAATTAAGTGAAAAGCAGGAAAAATAATCCCAAATCCTTGTCTGGTACTGGATTGATCCCAAAATCTAATCAGTTTGTGCCTGTATTGAGGCCAAACATCTCTGAAAGTTTCATCAGAATCCATCCAGTGGTTCTTGAGATATCGTATCCACAGACAAACATGACTGAAAACAATACCTCTGCCTTTCCTAAGGCTGAGGTAATAAAACCAGGTTTCATTTATGTCTTAGTGAATAATAATAAGAAACCAAGCATAAATGAGATAATAATTAAAATAAGTGTAGGCATTGGAGTGGCTGTTTGGCAAGTAGCTTGCTTACCAACCACATGGTTCTGGGTTCAGTCCCACTGCATAGAACCTTGGGCAAGTGTCTTCTACTGTAGCCTCAGGCCGACCAAAGCCTTGTGAGTGGATTTGGTAGAAAGAAACTGAAAGGCAGCGAGCTGGCAGAAACGTCAGCGGGCCGGGCGAAATGCTTAGCGGTATTTCGTCTGTCTTTACGTTCTGAGTTCAAATTCCGCCGAGGTCGACTTAGCCTTTCATCCTTTCGGGGTCGATTAAATAAGTACCAGTTACACACTGGGGTTGATGTAATCGACTTAATCCCTTTGTATGTCCTTGTTTGTCCCCTCTGTGTTTAGCCCCTTGTGGGCAATAAAGAAATAAGAAACTGAAAGAAGCCCAATGTAATATATGTATGTGTCTTTGTTTGTCTCTCCAACATCGCTTGACAACCAATGCTGGTGTGTTTACGTCCCCGTAACTTAGCAGTTCAGCAAAAGAGTCCGATAGAATAAGACAGAGAATAAGTCTTGGGGTCAATTTGCTCAACTAAAGGCAGTGCTCCAGTGTGGCCACAGTCAAATGACTGCAACAAATGAGAAAAGAAAAAGATCACACAAGTTTGGCAGCCACGAGTTTTGCGAGAGAAAGAAACTAAAAACTAACATGTAGTACTCACCCATGGATTTGTAGATCACATGCCAAAGTAGCACCCATTTACCACTGCACTAGCAAACCATAAAAAATTCTCACTACTCTGTTAGGCCCTACTTACTGTGTGTTCTCTTCACTGAGAATCCAGCTGGGTTGACAGCTCATGTTGGTTGACCACATGGTCATGACAAATGAGGTGATATCGTGGTGGAAATGGGAACTGACTGGGACACTGTTTGATGGGTTACCTGGTAGGACCCAGGGAATATACTGACAAATGGCACATAGTTTAGTGGTAAGAGTGTTGGCTCACAATCATGAGGTAGTGAGTTTGATTCCCAGACCAAGCTGTGTGTTGTGTTCTTGAGCAAGACACTTTATTTCCTGTTTTGGTTTGCTTATTGTCCTATGAAGTGTCCCTTTTTCCTTTTCCACAGGTTCTATCAAATTGAAGGACTTGGTATTCCTTTATGCAATTGTTATTCTCCATACAAGCACACTCTTTTCTCTTACAATATCTGATTCTGTCTTATATCCATTATTTCCTCTCGGCTCCTTTTGTGCTCTATCTTTCATGCTCACTAACATTACACATCCAGTTAGCATGCTTGCTTCCTTTCGGTCTAGTCTTCACAAATTTACTCTATTCAAGACCCAGTTCTCATGATCATGCAACAACACACTTTCTACAGAAGCATTGTACAGCCTACTGATTACTCTGGTGGAGAAATCATTTGTTACCAATGAAGTTAATAGCTTCTTGAACATTTTCCATCTTGTTCTTACTTTGACTACTAATCTTTGAGAACACCAACCTCCACTGCTAATTTGGTATTCTCGGTAACAGAAGTTATCAACTTTATTTACAAAGCTTTCCAGGCATTTGAGCAAGTCTTTATGATGTGTGCCCTCACTGTTTTCTGCTCCTGTGTATCAGATACATACAGTTCTATCATATTCACCTTACTGTCATCTCACTACACCTCTTACTTCCATAGGGTACACTGGGCATACTCTATGGTATTTCTATCTACTTTCTTTCTGCATACTGAGCCAGACCTAATATATATATGTGTGTGTGTGTGTGTGTGTAGACATACATACACACTTGTAAGTTTTTGTATACACATACACAAAGTATAAACTGTCTAAAATGTTATATATATGTGTGTGTGTGTGTGTGTGTGTGTGTGTGTGTGTGTGTGTGTGTGTGTGTGTGTGTGTATACATATATATATATATATATATATTTAAAGGCGGTGCTCCAGCATGGCCACAGTCAAATGACTGAAACAAGTAAAAGAGATACACGTGTGTGTGTTTGTATATCTGACATTTTAAACATTTTGAAAATATCTTCACTGATTTATTTTTTGCTTTGTCTTACCATGTCTTTTCATTCCAAATAATTTGCCAGTATAGAATGTTCTAAACCTTGGAAAGCTAGTCTTCTTACCAATTATCTTTTAAGCTGCTCTTTCCCCTGTGGTAAGAAAAGTATTAAAAATTGTCTTTATTTATTGTTTGAATTAAAAATAAACAAAACCTAGGTAAACAAAAGCAAACAAAAAAGAATGAAATAAACCAGCCTCGAAATATTTTTGTTTTATGAATGAATTCTTGGTCAGTCTAACCTTTTCTATAGTATTCAGATAAAGCAGAGTATAATTTTGGAACTGACTATCTTCATTGATGAAGAGCAGGCTACACTGAGTGGTTTGTAGTTCAGCTAATCAATAAATTGATTTTTCTTTTCCCCCATTTATGCTAGTGTCTACTAACAGAATTGTTTTAATGTTTCTCTGCTGAGCAGTTCTTGGAGGAAGATTTATATAAACATTGCTGTTTCCATAAGGACCCTTGATTTTAAAATAGGGTCAATTATTTTTAGTTGATATTTTGTTTTTATAGTGGTTAAAAAAACTTTTTGAAATAAAGGAATAGAAAAGAAAAGTTTCTCGATTGTTTGACTGAGTGTAGTAGTGGTGGTGATGGTGGTATTTGTTATAATCATAGGGGACTGAATGTTTGTGTTTCTTTATTGTCCTATTTAGAAATAAAAATTACTACTTTTCAGCCAACAAATTGTGTTTGGCCTTCTGGTATGAGGAAATGATGATGCTGTTTGTAGTTTATGGTGATAATAATAATAAGTGACAATGGTGATGGTGAGGATGATTATGCAGTTTTAAGATGATATTCAGTTTAATGTTGAAATAAGTAAAAATAAAAAGAAAAAAGCGTGTGTGCTCACACACACACACACACACAACCATACACATGTAAAATGGGAAACTAATGTGAAAAACATGCACATGGCTGGAAGTAAATAATGAGAACAGTTAGTTTTGTATGTCAGAGTTATGTATTTGATGATGATGAAGACATTTCCAGGTTTGTGTAGGAAAGTGTTACTTGTATATTATATAACATTTGTGTAACATTTGTAGAATTAATTTTGTCAACTTAATAGCTGGTGGTAGCACTAAATGCTAATAGTTGCAGTTCCTTTTTGAAATGTCCCTCATTTTCTACTTTATCCCAGTTTCTCTTCTACTGTCACAATATGCTGAATAGGAACAGTTAGTATATCAGCTTTATTTTTATTTACTTTTTTTTACTGGTTCACTAAGTCATCTTTAATAAAGAGCTTAATGTTATGTTGACTTTTGCTTAATCTACATCCAGAAGGCTTCAGTGGTTTGTATTCCACCAAAGGAAATCCAGCTGTTGAAGCATTTACCCCACCTTTTGCTTATACTTGTATTAGCTTAGTTGATTTCAGATATACTGGAGACCATTGTTGCTTGTTGGCAATAAAGTTAAATTGTAGATGTTTGGACAAGTGATCATATCAAGACCTGCAGTAGGGACTTTGATTTCTATAGAGGGTTGGATTAATAACAATGTAAAGTAAAAAAAAATGTCCAAATTTGTGAAAACCCATACTGCTCATCCTTATCCATCATCTGGTTGACTGACTTGCCTGGACCAGTACAACTCTTCCATTACAGATGTTCCAATCAAGTGATGCAGCATGAACGTCTGGCTTCGATCTTAGTCACATTGGTCTTTCAGTAGCTGGAATATCTCATCTGTGCATACCACAATTACAGACAATAGCAGTAGTTCACTAACTGAACTGGTTGATCCTGGCTGTTCAGTTTGTTGTCTATTCTTCCACTCAGCATCTAGTGATATTCACTATTGATTCAATAAAATTCATTTGCCAAAATAGCTCACATCTACTAAACTGCATTCCATGATTTCGACATACCTTGGGAACCAAAACTGGCAAAGTATTAGGGTCCTTGCCAGTTTGTTAATGTGTAACCACCACCTGTGTGACGCTGTCTCTTAAAAAAAAAAAAAAAAAAAAGCACAATTTGTAAAGACCCATTCCCCTTAGCTGTAAAAAGGTACCATAGAAGTTGTATTTAAGTGGAAAATGTTTTATTTCATTGCAGTTCTCACTACTACACTTCTATTATAAAAGATAAGCACTATGTCAAGGTGCCATGCCTAACATACACTACATGAAGGCAGGTTTCAATGTTACTCTAATAATTTGATGGCTTATGGGCCTCCTCTCCAATAGTATTAGATTCTATTTTGCAAAGATATTACAATGTATGGATGATGAAGCTAACTATAGTAAGCAAAGATTCACTCTATAAGTCTGTTGTTACTGTCTTGTGATTCTGGTGATTGAAAATCAATAAAAACTACTACAGTTTAGTTTTAGTCTTTAGTTATCACTCACTGATTCCAGGATTTTCTGAGCATTTCATTGTGTATAAGAACAATGCACTTTATTCTACATGCCAAAGGGTTGGCAATGCTTTGGTCTCTTATTAGCTGCTCTGAAACTGGAGGTGCTTAACTTTGGCTTTGCTAAGCAGATAAATCTACTTCTTGGATGCTAGAGTATCACATATGTTTTCCCAGATGGCCTGGTGACTTCTCCATTTCCTAAATGAACTGAAGCATGTAGAATTAAGAATTCATCATTATCATCATCGTTTAACATCTGCTTTCCATGCTAGCATGGGTTGGATGATTTGACTGAGGACTGGTGAAACCAGATGGCAACACCAGGCTCCAATCTGATTTGGCAGAGTTTCTACAGCTGGATGCCCTTCCTAATGCCAACTACTCTGAGAGTGTAGTGAGTGCTTTTTCATGCCACCGGCACGAAGGCCAGTCAGGCGGTACTGGCAACAGCCACGCTCAAATGGTGTATTTTATCTGCCACACAAGAGCCAGTCCAGGAGCACTGGCAACGATAGAAATACATGACTAAATACCTGCAGTAGATTTGAAGTTAAGATTCAAATCTAAGTAGTTTTGAACATTTGAACATTTACTTGGATGAAATTTGCCATACCTGTATTCTTGCAGACCTGACTTCTGTGGTCTGTGCATTCTAAGACCTTTTTCTTTTTCAATTCTGAAATTTTTTATGTTGCATTAGTCTCGAGCCCTGCAACAAACATGTGACAAACCCACACACCCCATTTCACTATTTTGTTACTTTATTACACAAATCTCTTTTTTCTCTTCACACTTTAGGTGTGGACTTAATTCTGTCAGTATTTGTTATTTTCAGTCAAACAGTGATAGTTGAGTTAGTGAGGAAGAGGAGCAAGCTTGTGAAGATTTACTTCACTTCTGAATCTGTTGATTGCATTGTAGATATAAAATTGAGTACTGTTGTACTTGAATTTGTATCTGGTTTAGAACTGATCGAGGTAATGGTGAGGGAAGCTAAGTAAGTACAACTACAGTAATTTGAAATGGGGAAATTGCCAGGTTTTATGTTTCTCTGAAACTGTTGGTTGCCCCATGTCAAGTTGACAAAAATAGCTGTGTCAGTTGGTCTCTCTCTCTCTCTCTGTCTCAGCTCACTTTACATTTTAATCAGCCCTTCACTCTCCACTAACCTCTATTTTTACCTTCCCCTCTGGTGCCTCTCCTATTTCTTCACTCCGAAGGAAGGTCTTATTGTGTATGCATGTGCAAGTTTGTGTATTTATGTGGTGCCGAGAGTATTTATGTTATTAGTGAAGTCATTCGTTGTTAAATAAATTAACAGTGAAATAGAGAATTATGAATGTTTAGATTAGTGGTTCATAAACCACTGATCTAAATATTCATTTCTAAATTGGTGGTGTGCTGCAGCACACTGGTGTCTCACAATGTATAGTTAGATGCACCATAAAAATAATAAAATTATATTAAAAGAATATGAAAGCTACAAACTAAATATGAATATGAAGTTTTAATACAAAATATGTTGCAGACTAGGAGGATGGGGAAGTAATATGTATCATCTTGTTATTTTACAGCTATTTGAATAAAGATGTACTAATTAGTTTTCTGTAGTTTCAAATTATTTATATTTAAATGGATAAAATATATAAATACATTTTCAATATATCTTTTGGCTTAGTGCACCAACATATTTTTATTTATTTTTAAGTGTCACATAAGTAAAAAACAAATGTTTTGGAACTACTGATTTAGATAAAACAGAAATTTGAAAATGATTTTACTTCATTTATACAATCTGTCACTGTCTCTTGCATGGGCAGGCAGGCTGTCTCCTGAAAAGTCACACAAACTGCCTCCTGTACAGTCATACAAACTGCTTCCTGCACGTCTCTTGCATGTTGTGCAACTGTATATTTATCTGCCCTAAATTAGTCTTAAAAATACTATTTTATAACATAAAGGAAAATATATCTATTCATCTATGTTAGATTGTTCCATGCACATATTCAAATAGCCTCCAGCTTAGGCTCAAGCTATGTGTGTAGTATCTCTATTTGACTGAAATAAGTTTCCAAAACACTCTTTTAAGATATCAACCACCCCACAAAAAAAAAAACACTCATTTGATCCATATTAGATTGGGTGGTCCTGATGATTTTACTGCAACTGAACAACTCAGATGTGAAGCAGAAGTGCAGCTTGTTTTCAGATGAGCAGATTGAAACGTGTTGAATGTAATTAGAACAGAAGTCCACATCTAGATGACTGATTGTTGAGCTTTGACATAAATCATCATGCTGGATATTTTGTATCTTTAAAAGTTCAGTGGCTGCAACAAAAGAGTTGACCAGGGAAGCTCGAAGATAACAATAAAGCAATTTAGTGCCGTTGTCTTACAATAGATGTTTCCCAAGTCCCAAGAGGATATTAAGAATTAGCATTTCCTTCCAGCTGATGTGAGATGTATTGAAAACCATTGCAGATAAAATGACATTTCTAGATGACCAAACACCACTGTGTACACTGTTTCCTTCACTCACACGCATGGATACAGTCATGGCTGAGTGGTTAAGAAGTTATCTTCACAATCATGAGGTGTCAGGCTCAATCCCATGTGTTGTGTGTCATGTTGGGTAAATGTTTTTACTATAGCCTCAGCTTTATCCATGTCCTATAAGCCCAGTTGGGTAGATGGAAATTATGTCAAGTCTTGTCAAATATACTGTACCTTTTTAAAAAAATTTTTTTAACTCAATGTTACACTGATTTTACCTGAGATTGACATCAAGAGTACACATGTTTGGGATATATAACCCCTTCGCTTACTAGTTCAATGGATGGTTTGTTCAGTTGATTAACCAACTGGATGCTCATACATTGAAATCAGTGGTAGGGTTCATCATATATACCACACTTTGTTAATTAATTATTTTGAGCCTTTGTTAAGTGATTATTTTGAAATAATTAGTTTCCAAAATCTCAAAGTTATTGAATATTAGTATCTATCTTCAGGCACAGATTGCCTATTGTCCTTAAATAAAATATGTATTCTGGGTAAAACATTAAAAGATAGGCAAACAAATAATTAGATCAATTATATTGAGTGTTCTTTATTTTGATATATGTAACTTGCTAGATCCTTTGTGTGTGTGAGGAACAGGAGAAAATATGCTCAATACAAAGTGTAGAATGCAACTATATTTATTCAACTGATTAAACATGGTTGCCCTTGCATACAAGCTTGTCCCTTGCAACCCCCTACAGCTGACAATCCTTAATCTTGTGGGCTCATAAATGCTGGTACCATGTAAAAAGCACCTGTACTAGTGCTGCGTAAAAGCACCCAGTACACTCTGTAAAGTGGTTGGTACTAGGAAGGGTGTCTCGCCATAGAAACCATGCCAAAACAGACATGGAGCCTGAACAGCTCTACAGCTGGCCAGCTTCTGTCCAACCCATGCCAGCATGGAAAACAGATGTTAAATGATGATGATGGTGGGTGTGTGTGCATGCATGAGCATCACTATCATGCAAGTGATGTTGTTCATTTTCAGTCTTCTGTGAAAAACATGTCTAGCCATGGGGAAACATTACCTTGCTTGGAAACAGATGTGGGTTAGCAACAGGAAGGGCATCTGACTATAGAAAATCTACCTCCACACATTCTGCATAATCCATGCAGTCATAAAAATGTGAATGCTTTAAAATGGTGATTCACACTACAACATGGAGTATCAGAATTTCTCTATCAGTTCTGACAGAAATCAATGATTATAAATCAGTAATTACTGTCTGAGCCAGTCCCAAAATCATGAAACTCAGAGTTGCAGCTTAAGGATCAGTGAACACACACACACACACACACACACTTTACTTCTCCAACAGCTAGCATTGTTAACCTGTTATAATGTTAGAGCCAACAGTGCTGAGAAGCTGACATCTTATCCATTTGACCTTTCTGACTTTTCAGCTGCCAAAACTAATTACAAAGATCCTAATCAAATTGTTCCCATTTTATTGTTTTCAACCTAAACCTCTTTGTTCACACACACACATGCTCTCTCTCTCTTCCCAATTCTCTCTCTCTCTCTCTCTCCCTCTCTCTCTCTTTGTTGCAGGCTAGCAACAGTTTCTCTCAAATCCACTCCTCCTTCATTTCTAGCACCTGTGTGTCCTTCCCCCCTCCCACATTTACAGCTGCTCTTGTAGCAGGTGAGAAAGGCTGAGAATTAACCTGTCAACTGTGATAGTATTTCAAACAGCTTATCCCTGGTCTCTTGTGACACATCTCAGCAGCCTAATCCACTCTCCCCAAACAGGCAGGAGAGACAACAATATAATAGACTTCTATCAAAAATAAACTGGTCTTTGTTTCTTATTTGTTACAAATCCTATATGGCATTTAGTTTTTACTTTTGTGGTGCGTTATATCTTGTTTTTAAATGTCTTTATTCTGTGTGTGTGTGTGTGTGTGTGTGTTTGGACATGCAGGTATCTGTAAATAGAGGGATTGAGTCATAAATATGATCAGTTGTACAAGCACTTAAAACATATTCATCATCATCATCATTTAACGGCTGTTTTCTATGTTGGCATGGGTTGGATGGCTTGACAGGAACTGGCAGGTTAGAGGCCACACCAGGTTCCATAGTCTGTTTTGGCTTGGTTTCTATGGCTGAATGCCCTTCCTAATGCCACCCAAAGTGTTACTGGGTGCTTTTTATCTGGCACCATCACCAGTGCTTTTTACATGGCATCAGCACTCACACCGATGCTTTTTACATAACACCTTGGTTTTAGGATCTCAATTCTGTTGTGGAGAGAGAGTAAATCCCCCAAAACCAAGAACAAACAAAAGAACAACAATACGTGGACATGGTACAGGTAAAGTATTAGCAGATGCTCAAGGAAAGAAAGAAAGGTGGTTTAATGTTTTGAGCAAAGCTCTTCTTCAGAAACAGAGGAAAGTCCAATAGAAAAGAAAGATGGAGGAAAAAATTGCCAACGATTCACATGTGGTTACATTTTGAAATGACTGGAAGGGAATGGGTGAAGAAAAGTTCTTTCTAAGACAGGAAAGTGTAAAAGAAGGAGGTATGTGTGGATATGTGCATGTGCGCGTGTGTGTATGCGTTGTGTTTGTATGATGTTGGCTGTTTATATGTGTGAGTGAACATTGTGCCTTTTAATGTAGGAAGAATTCAGCAGCATAGTAACAGGAGTGGTGGTCCTTTGTGCAGTTGTGTCTCTTCACATGCACATAGAGGAATGGTCAGTAGATAGGTGTTTGATTGGCAGTTTGAAGTATGTGTGTGTGTGTTTTGTGTGTAGTGTGTGCATGTGTCTGTGTGTACATGAGTGTATGTGTATGTCGGATTGTGTGTGGAGTTACATGTGCGTTCTTGTGTGTGTGGATATGCCCATGTATGTGTAATTGTGTGTTGCATGTGTGTGGGAGGTATGTGTGCGTTCATGGCGTGTGTGTGCATGTGTGTATATGTGTATGAGTGTGTGTGTATGTATGTTTGTGTGTACATGGGGTTGTGTGTATGTGGGGTTGTGTGTATGTGGGGTTGTGTACGTGGGGTTGTGTGTGTAGTTGTGTGTTTGGGGGTTTGAATGTGTAAGGTATGTATGAGTGTACACGCATGTGTACATGTGTGTGCACATGTGTTGTGTGTGTGGGAGGTATATGTGCATTCATGTGCATGTGTGTGTATGCGCATGTGTTTGCATGGGGTTGTGTGTGGCGGTATATGTGCGTTCCTGTGCATGCGCGTGTATGTATGTATGTGTGTGTGTATACAGAAATAAAATAAAATATAAAATAAGATTGATAAAAAAGGAGGAAGGATACAAGATGTAAAAATAAAAGAATGAATAAAAATTACAAAAATTAAAAATTAAAAAATAAAAATTAAAAGAATAAAATGGAAATTAAAACATTTATAAAAAAAATTAATGCAATTAAAAAGTTAAACAATTCAACAGAAAAAAAAACCCATAGGGAGTTCAGGTAAAATTGCTTCTAATGATGTATTGTAATAGGTATATATACAGTAAGTACTCAAGTTAACTTACCACCTAAAACTCGAACTTGAACAACAACTAAAACAAAGTGGTTTTATAGCTGCCTAGTGAATCTATTCTGGAAACAGCTGTAAGAAACTATTTGCACACCTTCCTACTCCCTTATCTCTATGATACACTCTATTATAACAGCTCTGCAGCTATATTTAAATATATAAATTTCATGCTCTAAACTGACACCAGCTGTTTGCCTGTTCATTACTGTAATATATATATATATATATATATATATATATATATATATTCAAGTGCACTCTGGCATTGATTTTCCGGTACTTCTTCCACCCTCTCCAACCTGCCTTCATTCGTATGGTTTCTATTGATCTGCCAATTCAAATTTAAAATCAACCACAGTCCGTGATAGCTTAACCCTTTTGATGTCAACCTGTCTGAGGCTGCCCCTAGTTCAATGATAAACTTCCTGTTTTAAAGTGGTCTAAATTAAAACCTTCCTGTAAAATTTGTTCCAAACACTAGCTTATTAATGTTATTTTATTAGACTCTTAGTCATTTTCAAAATAATATATAAATATATATATTAAATATAAATATATTATGACTCTTCGATGACAGTTACTTGCATAAATTCCCAAACTCAATTTTGGATTTATGGAGGGTCAAAGCTGGGAACCAAAACAAGATAGTGGAGACCTGCAAGGAAACCGAAGGAAGGCCAACATAGATGGTCGTTAGACTAGAATGAGAGGAAAATAGTGAATGCTGGGAGAAATATTTTCTTTGGAAAGAGAAGAGATAGATGTCCAGTCATTAGAACGTCATGCAGGAAAAGAAAGATGGTCATATATATATATATATGAATGCAAACACTTTTTCCATCGAGGGCTTATATGCCCTAATGTTAGACTATTTTCTTTAGTCAATATGGTTTAAGCTTATATATATTTATATATATATATATATATATATACATAAATATGCATATGCCTATATGTGTACAGGATGTCACCAACTGTAAACATTTATAGGATTCATCGCAGAAAGCACACATGCTTGTTTGTTTAAAAAACAGCACTATGAAATTATAGTTCTTAAATTTCACAGGAAGAAGTGAGTGGGAAGGTAGTACACTTACCATGAATATATAGAGATGGTAGGTTCAAGTCCCACGTGTACGGAAAACTCACTTTTTTCAGTTGTGGGTTTATTTGCCCCAATATTAGACAGTTTTCCTTAGTCAATACACTGTGATCGCTTACAATCTTTAAGCCTATAAAATATTATTAGTATTATTTACAGAATTGTCACTCATCACAACTTCTCAAATCATTTATATATATATAATTGCAGCGTGGAAGGTGTTTTATAAGCGGTTTTTGTGTCCTTTTTAAATGGCTTATAAACACTTTCCTTGCTACAATTGTTTTTGTTTCAGCTTACGATCTCAAATCGAGTCACTTGCTATGCAAGTACATCTCTGTAACAATATATATGTGTGTGTGTGTATATACATATATATATACACACACACACACACACACATTCTCCTGTTAGTTTCAAAGTATAAGGATCTGATGGTCAATAGCTGTTAGATTACTCATATTTGTTTCCAGTGGTGAAGGCTTTTGTAGGACCAGCCATACTCTTTGGAAATGGTGATAACAGATATATACATACAATAATTTCATTGGGGCACTAACTCTGGAGTTTACCATATATGTATGCATTCATATATGTGTGTGTGTGTGTGTGTACGCACAGGAACACATATAAGAAAATATGCAAATAAAAATATGCAAATAAATATATATACACACACACATTCACAACACACACACACACATGAATTTGTATGGGTATGCAAATGTACACATAGTATATCCTCAGGTAGATAATGGTGTCTATATGTTTGCAGTCTCAGTTTATATACAAGGTATATAATGAAGTAACACACACACATGCACACACCTAGAGAAAAGTCAGTGTGGCCAGTTACAATAATACTTCAAACCGATTGGGTAGGAGAGTTTGAGGTGAGTCATAGCATTGCTCTTTTGACTGACTTTACTATGTAAATGTTATACATGTTTCTCTGCCTGACTATCCCTCTCTCACTCTCTCTAGCTCAATTCCTCCCATTCTCTTCTCCACACCTCCTGCCTAGCTTTTGTTTCATATGCTTTGTTGTTCCAATCTAGCTGAATGCTAGACATCATCACAATCACCATAACCATCAGCTTCATCAAAAACATTGACCACCTCCCTCAGAGATCCTACAGGCTGCTGGAGCTATCAATAATGGATTTTATTTTCTCTCATATTAGCTACCATGTAGTATGAGGTTTTCTTTACTTTTTTTTTTTTAATTTTTATAAGGGATAAGGTGTGGTTGAAGATTTCTGTGATGTTCATGTCTCTCCTGAAGGTATTGGTAATACAAGTCTAATGATTTCCTCTGAGAATTTAGACCAGATGAAAACTTAACCCTACTAGAAATAATAGCTAATTCTCCCTCAAATCACAAACTAACATTAAAAAATATATATCCAGAGAATAACGCCTTTGATTATAAGTCTGCTTGATCAAGGCTGGCTAAGGACTAAACAACAAGAACAACAATTGGATGATGAAAATAATGAGAGTAATTTAAATTTCAATTGTTTGAGCTGGTTACTTAAACGTTTTACCCAAATGAAGGGTAAAGATCCAGAAACCATGGTCTACTGGTTTTCTAGGCTGGAGGGGAGTAATTCACCCCCTTACTCTCAGTATATCGGACACAGGTTGTGTGTTATTAACCAGCTGGAAAAAACGTTTCCCTGGGGTTAAAATGTTGTAACATAGTTCATTATAGAACGACCATGTTACAGTTGCAAAAAAAAAAAAGAAGTTACCATCTAATATTGTCACTACTTATATCTCATTTAGAGATGTTAGAAGTAGCCATTTTGCTCATTATAAACAACAAAATGGTAGTAATGTAGTTCCGTATTGAATAGCCATGTTGAAGTGGCAACCAACATTACTTTTCAGTATTATTACTACTTACATCTCTTATAGAGATTTTAGAACTGGCTACTTTACTTGTTGCCAAATCAGAAGCTGAATGTCACTTGTATTTCTATATATTGCAAGCTAGGATGAATAACTGCCATGTCTAGCAAACAGGTGTCCAGTACTGACAAAGGGAAATACTCTGAAATCAGACTGCTATACTGGTTTGTTACCGCTAGATGGTAGGGGTTTGCTCCCCTGCTCACAGTATGTCAGACACAGGGTGTGTCTTTAACCAGTTGGAGATGTCCTCCTGGGGTTAAAAAAATAGTAGTAACATAGTTCCATATAAACTTACACATATATACCATAAGGGTGATTCCATGTAAACCAGGAATTTTGAAACCCGCCATCTCAGATTGTCACCAAATTTTGACCAGTTTCTTCTATCAGTAAAAACAGAAAAAATGCAAAATTTCAGGCTCCAACTCCCAATGGTTCAGAAGTTATGACAATTTGAAATTCAGCTCAAATCACCGGTTTTTAGGCCTGCAGTGTCCTTCTTGAATTTAGTGCTGCAACAAATAATGTAATAACTTTTAATTCATGTGGACTATTTTTCTGAAAATTTGTACCTGAGCATTTTTTGGGGGTGCTGAATCTCAATGTGAAGAGAAGAGTGTATTTCTCATGGCAAAGTACTTGTTTTCTTGAATCAAAATGAAAACACTTCACCATTTTCCCCCAACACTGCTGTGTACTCCAAGCCAAATTCCCAGAAGTGCCCAAAATCTTACAGCTTCAAAACGTTTTGCACATGAACTGGACATAATCTTTTACTTGTGTGTGAAAAATCTCAGTGGTGTTCTCAAGACATCA
This sequence comes from Octopus bimaculoides, assembly GCF_046866305.1. Lineage (NCBI taxonomy): Eukaryota > Metazoa > Mollusca > Cephalopoda > Octopoda > Octopodidae > Octopus > Octopus bimaculoides. The sequence continues at coordinate 50,652,236 of NC_142932.1, read as the reverse complement.
AAAGCTATTATCATTCATCTAAGAAGCATAATTTTTGAATTTTTCTCAAAAGCAATTGTTGTGTCAGAAAATTGATTGTGTTTGACCAGTCTGTTAAAAACAATCAATGCATCCAGCAGTGGTGGCAAATCACAGTCCAAGAGGTAATAATGCAACAGATATTATTTTCAGGTTTAATATCACTGACATATAACATTTCTAAGTCATATTAATCCTGTTGTGACTGAGAGATTATATACCCTCCAGTCTACACCAAATTTTCACAAGTTTTAGGAATGTTTATACCATAATGAAACTCTGCACACAATATCATGTACTTTGTATCAATAAAGTTTGCATGCCATCTTTTTCAAACATTTTGCTTTGTATGGTGTTCTTCTTCCAGAAATATTATCATCAGTTACTTCTGAGCAGCCAATATTTTCCAAAATATGTTGGTGGAACTTTGAAAAGAGCTCGAATTTTCACTATATTTTAGTCTATACACCTTCAGCAGAATGGGGCTGCCAAGAGAAAACTACACCAGATATGAAGCTCATTTTGGCTTTAAAACAACAGTAAGTTTCAGTCACATATATCAGACAAATTTTCAGACCAGTAGATTGTGAAACAAAGTCACGAGGAAAGAAAATTACGGGGTCTGTTTGATTCAATAACTTCTCATCACTTGGCTGTTTCAATTCAGCACCCTGAAAGTTGGTTACAACAACACTCACTTTCAGGCAGTATGAAAGCATTTTGTGGCAAGCACTAGATCTTGAAATCATGTACAATCAATGGAAATTCAAACTTGCCAGACGTTTTGAAGTGTACTATATTCTCAAACACTCGTGAGTATGAATTGCACACAATGGATAGAATTATTTCTTCAAAAAGTCGACATACATCCAAATCAAGCCATGTAAAGTCAAAATCTAAAAAGCAGGTACATTCGTCAGCAAAAATGTGTGTTTACCAGATTGAAAAAGAGCAAATTTTAAAATTTGGGTTCACAATATAGCAGCAAACGAATTGGGAAAATTTCCCTTTTTTGAAAACCAAAATCTTCTGGTCCTTTTGGGAAAATTTGATTAAATTTTCGACAAAAGGACACGTTTCTGTCAAAGTGTGCCTTCATGTGAGTCATGAGCATGTCTCTTGCTTTCTAGAATATGGGCAGAAAAATAGTGTCAAACTTGAAGAATTAAGTGATTGTACTCCCATATCTCAATTCAAACTGAATTGACAGAAGTCTCAACAATCCTTTTACAAACAGCAAAATGCCAGACATTCACATAGAAAGTATATCCTTGATCATTTCAGTGCCATTTTTTGTCACATGGCACTGTAGAGCAGACTGATGACAATTGAGGAGGCTCGGTTCTAGCAACCACTTATGTCAGTGGTACCCAGCATAAATCATTTCTTGTTGGCCAGCTGAATGAATGATTTGGAAGGTGCGGATGCATAAATTTCGCCTTCACATCATTTGCCTCCCAATCTATTTGCACAGCAATGCCAACCCAGTGCCGTTCATAATATATACAGAGAAGGTATTGAGAGAATTTGATATCACCTGTATTAAGTTTGTGCTGAAAGCATTTGCCCTGAAGGTCAAACTCGAGCAGTACTCTCATCTGACAACTGTTTCATGTTGATTGTGTGGTCTGAAGTTGGAGCAAACTGGTGATAACTTCTGCTGCCTGGAATAGTTTTGACTAAAGCGAATCTTTCAGCCAGTTCATTTCAGGTGGAGTCCATTGCTGCTGAAGGAATGCACACAAATGTGATTCCTTGAATTGGACATTCACAGAATTTAAACATCTGTTTTGCAGACAGAATTTGAGAAGCATTTGGTTGCTGCAGGCTGGCTCTTGCTGTCAATCTTATTGCAGTCCCTCCTATTCTGTCACAGGGTGATTACCATGGCTGGTGGAAAAAAAGTTCCACATACGACAGATTGAGAAATCTGTAGGGTGATGACAAAGATTGAGAAAATGTTTACAATTCTTATAGTGAGCAGCACAACCATCTGAAAGATAATGAATGACTTCAATTGAAGGATTCAGCGTTTCCTTTATGTGAGCTCTTGTCTTCTTCAGAACCTTGTGAATAAAACCAACATCATTATCAAGATCATCAGAAATGATGCAAATGGAAGAATTGTCAAGCACAGTTTGATAGCAAAAATAGACAATCACAGGATAGAGTGAGCACTGGGGCTTATTCCAGTGGTGTCCCTGGATTTCATCTTGCACAACAAATGAATAATTTTCAGTGAAGTCTCCCAAAACTTTGGCCTCATTTGGCTCTATCATTTCTTTGAGGTGTTTCAAGTAAGTTGACAGAGCACAAGTAATGTATGAGTGCAAGGGAATTTTCTCAATTTTTTTCAGTCAGAATGTCAACAAATTCTTGGACGGACAGATATACAGTGACGAGTTCAGTTCTGCCAGTTGTTGTCCATTCTATAAATTGAATCTCATGCCCTGATGATCAAAACACAGATGAGCTGAAGAAAAGTCATTAAAATCACAAACGTGGCTTCCCTTTTCATTACAGGGAAACATGATGCTGACCAAGATGAATGTTTACACATGTTGAACTGACAATAATACAACTCCAACCAACACCTGAATCAGCTGTACTGATATGTATGACCACTGTAAGAAAAGAATTTGAAGAAAACAGGAAGAGACAATTTCCTCTGACTGTGTGTTTCCTGTGATTGTGGTTAGAAAATATCAAATAAATGGCTCAACTTGGTGGTTTGTAACTTTTGCTGTCTTGAGAGTACCATTGAGTTTTTTCACACACAAGTCCAGTTTGTGCAAAAAGTTTTAAAGCTGTAGGATTTGGGCACTTCTGAGAATTTGGCTTTGAGTACGTACACAGCAGTGTCAGGGGAAAATGGTGAAGTGTTTTCATTTTGGTTCAAGAAAACAAGTACTTTACCAAATGAAATAAACTCTTTTCTCTTCAGATTGAGATTCAGCACTCCCAAAAATGGTCAGGTACAAATTTTCAAAAAAATAGTCCATGTGGATTGAAGGTTATTATATTATTTGTTGCAGCATTGAAATTCAAGATGGCTGTCACAGGCCTCAAAACTGGTGATTTGAGCCAAATTTCAAAATGTCATAACTTTTGAACCATTGGGAGTTGGGGTCTGAAATTTTGCACTTTTTCTGTTCTTACTGATAGGAACAACTGGTGAAAATTTAAGATGGTGAGTTTCATGCCTGTCCCACATTTATATGGAATTACCCATAACTTACCTCTATATACACTCACACGGTAATGTGTACACATTCACAAACACAATATCTTACACAGGGATTGTTTCACATATGTACTCACATACATATTTACAGACAATAGGTGGGAGCTGAGTATGCACAGTATAGAAAATGTATGATAATGCTAAAAAGGATTTAAAAATTAAACTCTGAATTCTTCATACAAAGCAAGGCCCTTGCTATCAAAAGTGACTAAGAGAAATCCAGCCCAAGCTGATATGGCGGCAGTAATGGAAACTAACAAAATTAGGCTTGATCTCCATGTAAATATATTAATATCAAGCCTAATTACTAACTACTTCCATATTTGTTTACATACACATGCAATAATATACACAGATACTTGTACATATCTACTCAGTAGTGTACACACACACACACACACACACACACATATTCAGTAATGTACATATACACACTCACATACACTGTTATTCTCACATGTACATTTCTGTACACTCACATATATACATATGTTATGTATACATAAGTACACCAGTACAATGTATGTGCTACTGACTGATAATACAATCTTTCCTCCATCCGCACCACCTAGAACACTTCAAAATATCTTATGTTCATCCCATTCATTGACAGAAACACTTGAGCTCATGTTTTAAACATTGACATTCACAAACTTGCATTGCTCTTATTATTCCCTATATTGACATTGATTAGATATGGTCTCTAATATTATGTCTCATCATACATCCCATTCTGTTAAAAAGCAACCTGCTTAGGACAGATCTTTCTTCCTCCTTTTCAGGTTTTCTATTGATTATCAACCTTTCCCCAACTCTTACAACATTTCTCTACTTTAACGAACATTGTTATGTATGTATGTATGTATAGACAGAGTATATGTATGGTTTAATGGATGGATGGGCAGACTTTTTTTAATATATTATTTCAATCTTTCCTACAAAGAAGGGACTGGTATCTTAACAAAAAGACAAAGTTCCATTGTTAGAACTAGGATAACAAAAAAACAATAAATGTTACTCTTTTGCTTACAGATTGTATAGTAAAATAGTTGTTAGCTGGTTACTTTATCTGGAAACTCTTTCTGAAATTGTTATTGAAATATTGACAGAGTTCTCCACTAATTATTGTCATGAATGTGAATTTTTAATCATGGGTAGATAAGATGCAGGTTTTGGAGCAGTTGTCCATATTCTCCTTCTCACTGATTTGGAAGAACTATTCACTTCTGCTGGGCCTCTATGACTGTACATGATTTTTGTCTATCAAGCTTGCAATATTTGATGTTGGTCCTAGAAGTTTTGATAATGTTTCTTTGATATGCTTTGTATTGATAATGCATCTAGGTATTCATAAACAGCGGCATTGTCTCTATTTATCCCAGAGCAGTTTTTTTTGTTGGGTGGCAGTCTCTTATCAACAACATCATGCTGTGTTGAGAGATAATACCTTGATGACACTTTTGGACAACTGCTGATCACATGTACGCTTTCATAGAAATGTGACATAATCCATATTTTCAGTTGCATTGCAGGGGTGTAAGGGCTTCACTCTTACTTTTGTTTGTTAGGTATTTATTTTGTAGTTATTTCCTGCTCTTGTAATACAGAAGTATAGCTTTTGAAATGTTACTACACTTCGTGGTAATATTAGCATCCTCCTTAAATTTATGGAAAGCATAGTCATGCATTACCTTTTTGAGGTATGCAGTGTTTATTTTATGTCTTTGATGAGGCATGCTAGTCCAGTGTCTGGAACAAAATTAAGATGAAATTTTGATGTATCTTTGGACTAGGGGTGGAGGTATGTTGGTATCAAAAGGGTTAACATGACATTTGTCTGGAATATTTGAGTCACATTACAATTCAATTAATAACCCATTTCATTAATCAAACAGAACAGTTATTGTCAAAATTGGCAAAAATCTATTCTCTTTTACTCGTTTCAGCCATGCAGCTGCGGTCGTGCTTTTACATTTATAGTGGTGCCATTTAATTTTAAGAATGCTAGTATACTAATATTAGAATGACATTTCTTATATATTCAAGTTGTAAATTGTGAATTAAGATGTATATCAAAATGAAGAAAATTTCACGAGCATTAATATGATATACAACTTTACAGCGTCACATCACCATATTCATTTTGAATTGCCACTTCATTAAGAAGGATTTGCAAAATTCCATTTTTTTTTTTTGCCTTATCGATTAATATAAAGGTAGGGTAATTTGCAGGCTTTTACAATTTTTAAGTTACTTAATAGTTGCGGTGGGAAAGAAACAAAACTTAACACCAGAAACCAGAGCGAGGGTTGTTCAGCTTAGTAGGCTGAAATGGTCATATAAAGCTATTTCAAATGATGTTGGATGCTCTAAAATGGCAGTCTACAATGCTGTCCAGCTTTATAAAGAAACTGATTATATAGGTTGCTCTCTACCTGGGCAACCAAGAAAAACAATGCCAAGAATGGATAGATACATTCGTAGACTGACCCTAAAAAATGCAAAATGACTGCTGTTGACATTTTAAAAGAAATTCGGCAAAAATATGGACTTACCATTGGAGTGTCCACCATAAAAAATTGTCTCAAAGAATTTGAACTTCTAGGAAGAATCTCTCACAAAAAGCCATACATTTCTTTAAAAAATCGACATGCCCAAATACAGTTCACAAAAGAGCATTTGAATTGGAGTCCAGCAGATTGGTTGAATGTGTTGTGGTCAGACAAGTCAAAGTTCAACTTGTTTGGCAATGATGGCAGGAAGCATGTAAGACGGTGTATAAGCGAAGAATATCATCCAAAATACATCCGACCTACAATTAAGCACCGCTGTTTATGTGTGTATGTGTCAAAAAAGAGAGTGTGTGTGATCGTAGCACTCCGTCGGTTACTACGATGAGGGTTCCAGTTGATCTGATCAATGGAACTGCCTGCTCGTGAAATTAACGTGCAAGTGACTGAGCACTCCACAGATACGTGTACCCTTAACATAGTTCTCAGGGAGATACAGTGTGACAAGGCTAACCCTTTGAAATACAGGTACAACAGAAACAGGAAGAAAGAGTGCGAGAAAGTTGTGGTGTAAGAATACAGCAGAGTTCACCACCACTCCCTGCCAGAGCCTCAAGTAGCTTTAGGTGTTTTCGCTTAATAAACACTCACAACGCCTGGTCTGGGAATCAAATCTGTGATCCTATGACCATGAGTCTGCTGCCCTAACCACTGGGCCATTGCACCTCCACTGTGTCTGATAGTATAGAGAGGAAACAGATATATTAACCTACAAGTAGCATTATATTTGATGTGAATCCATCATCCTAATTAATGTCAATTAGAAGACCTATTTGACCTAGTGTTAATAGATTAATAAATGAAATGAAAGTTTTTTTTTTTTTAATCTAAATTATATGTGGGTTAGTGTTTCAATGTTAACAATTATAGTTATTACCAATATTGTGTGACCTTAATTAGTACTGCAGTTAGTTCTTTGTTTGTTTGTTTGTTTAGCTTATAACCCATAGTTCATCCTCTAAATATCTTGTTAACTCAATAAGAATGAGTGAGGCTTGTCACTCAACCTGCTAGAAATAGCAGATAAACCACTCTCAAATTATACCCTCTTTGGTAGACAGAACCTGAAAGAAGCCTATTGTATATATGTGTGTGTGTGTCTTTGTGCTTTTGTCCCTCCATCACTGCTTGGCAATCGGTGTTGGTGTGTTTATGTCCCTGTAACTTAGCGTTTCAGCAAATGAGACCGAATAAGTACCAGACTTAAAAAATAAGTACTGTGGTCGATTCGTTTGAAGGCAGTGCTCCAGCATGACCACAGTCAAATGACTGAAACAAGTGAAAAAATAAAAGAATTACTAGTAGCTTTTGTTTAACCACTGATCAAGTGATCCTGGAAAGTTAGGATCAAAGTTATTCCAGATGTAAGCAGCCCATCATTTTGATATCAGGAACCTCGTTGTTCAATGTACCCTATATATTTTTTTAAGTTGGTAGGATATGATTCGAGGGAGATATATATGTGCCATTTCTTGTATGTCAAGTGCTATGTAAGGCCCCTTCATTGCCTTGTTTGTTCTTCCTAGTTTTAGTAATTTCAGAAGTATGACTGAACTATCAAGGAAGCAAAATAAAACGCTAGATCTTTGGACATATTATCTAGCAGTGAGGTTGTTGGTGGCATTTTCAAAGCCCCAAAATATCTAATGTAATATGTGTCTACTTAATTTATCACTTTGACTCATCACTGCTGTTTGTGTCATTTGTCACTGAGTGTGTGTAAAGGGTGGTGGGGAGGCAATTAAATTGTCTTCTGACTACCTATTTCTCATTGTTTCTGTTTCCCCATTGTAGACTGATCTTATCTGGAAACATTGGAAGCATACCATTGTTAATGTCTGCCACTAGACAAGAGTAATGGGTATTGTATTTTCCAGCACATGAGCAGGCGTACTACATAGTGTAAACATCGTTTACTATCTTTCCAGATCTTGCTGCATTTTACATGGAATTTTTGGTTCTCTAAAGCACTTTTGGTATATGACTTGACTTTTTTTTTTTTTTTTTTTTTGTAGTTGTAAATTTTGGACTGAATAATTTGACTTGTATGCCAGAAAATACACTAATAATGTCTATTCTAGTCAGATTTTATACCCAAACTTGATGATGTTCCCTAGTGTCTGCATCAATGTGAGATTTTGTACAACGATTCAGTAGGAATTTTTTATCTGTTGTAAACATAAGTTTTTATTTTGTTGTTGATACTGCAAATGTATTTTATAGTGTTTATCACATCAATGTTTTCAATTAAACTAGTATTTTTACTTCATAAAAATTTAATGTTCTGTTTATATTCAGTGATATTCCTTTGCCTCATTGTCAGTTTAGATTTTATTCTCATTGCTTTTTTATTAATATCATACTACTGGAAAATTAAAAATAAAATAAGTGAAGGAAAATGATTGAAATGGACCAATGACATTAATTTGGATTGATTTAAAATGTATTGTACTGAATACATTTTATGTTCAATAATTGAAATTTCTTTTTTGTCTCTTTTAACTATAAAAAGGGACAAAATTGTCTTCTTGTGGCAACAATTAGCAAATCTCAAAGGGGAGATAACTTTGATTAATTACAGATAATTTCTCAAAGTTAAATTCATTTTGTAGAAGCAAGAGGCAACTTGATCTGTTGCCATGTTAACATCACCTCCTGCTCCTTGAGTACCTTTTAGCTGACATCAAATTGTTGCAAGCATTTTGGCCAGATCTCCAATTTGAGGATACATTCTTCAAAGGATGCATTCCTTCTTTCCACAAATCTTGCAAACACAATCCTTTGCACTATGATTAATAAGTAAAATTGTGGGCTTGTTTTGATTATTGTATCATGTAAATAAGGTTGAAAGAGTTGATTCTGACTGCTGTTATTTCACTGGAGATGTTTATATCATTAATTTTAATCCTTTTTCTTTAAGGGCTGGGCCTTTCTCTAGATTTTGTTACTTGTTGTTCACCTGATCAACTTAGACTGAGCACACCTATGATCAAATGCATTCCAGCCATGACCACTCTGTCTTTCTCCAGAGCTGTAGTTTTTACCTTTTGAAACCCCTACCTCCTTTTGTAGGTGGTCACTGCTTCTGCACCCCCACTCTGTCACTCGTTTTATTTCGAAAATTAAAAAAAATTTATAATGGAGAATTGAAAATTTGAATTGTTAGGTGTTCAACACTAAAAAAAGATACACTATACTATTCTCAGTATAAAATATTTTATATTTAGAATCTGGTTTTAAAATGTATAAATAGCTTCTAAAGTAATAAAAAAACCCATTGATTTATGAAAATTTTTGTTCGCTGTGCTATGGATTCACTCATTGAAGCTAGCATAACTCCTCCCAGATAAACATTGATATGGGTACAAGAACATGAATTAGTTGAAGTCTTAGTTATGTACAAAATACAGTGCTACTGTTAATTCAGATGTATGTGCTTGTGCTGAAGTGTGTGAGCTTGCATGTGTGTGAGCTTGCATGTGTGTGAGAGGTAGCATATATATATGTGTGTGTGTGTGTTGTTTAAATTGATGAGAGAGATCTCAGTGTAACCATTGATCTGATTTAAAGCAACAGTTAATTTTTTTTTTTTGTCATGAATATGTGAATGATAATGTTTTGATTTGCCTATATTTTACTGGTTCCAGCTAAAAGGCATTTATTTGTGAGGTTGGCATAAGCTGCTTTATATTTACATCATAACTTCCTGTTACACAGCTCTTTCTTTTGTTGGTTTCAACTGTAGACCAGTTCTGCTTCACACAGGGAAAGCAGATCAATCTTCACAATAGACTCAGTTGAAAACTGAATCCATTCTACACATGACAAAAGTTGTTTAACATATAATCAAAGGTTTCTAATACAAAACCACAAATCTTTAGGAACTCCTCAGAATTGACAGAATCAACCTCTGCACTTGACTGACACTTACTTTATTAACTTCAAAAATAAGAAAGACATAATGGACTTTAGATGGATTTGAACCCAGAATATACTGAAACATATTTTATAACTTATCACCAGGCTTTTGCTAATTGATGCTTTTGCTGCTTCTTCCAATGAAAAATTTATTTTGTAGACAGCAGCTGTTTGGGTTGGGCTAATTTTTTTTTTTTTTTAGAGTTAAACATATGTTCGTGTGAGATTATCTTCCTCCTACTAACTAGATAACAGAGAAAGAGACAGGGATAGAAAGATAGACAGCACAAATAAAAGTTTGTTATACTTTTACTAGTCAACATAAAAAGATATGTTTTATTACAATTAAGACCTATTTATTACCAGTTCCTCAGTTTTTCTTGGCCAATGTCAGTTATGTTTCACTAATCACTTGTTTGCTGTTGTTCCACTGTCATTTTTGTCCCTTTATTTGGTGTTACATTGTGGATTCTTCTTTTATTTCCTTGCTGCTAACATGATCGGTTCATCTTCAGTTTGTATTTTTGTTAAATACATTATGTTAAGCTCTTGGATAAAGTCTTCAAACAAAGAATTCTGAGTTAATATAAATTCAGAAATTTCTTTCTCTCTCTGCATGTATGTATAATTTGTGTGTGCGCGTGCACGTACACACACACACACACAGTGTGGTGAATAAATTATCATCTAAATTACACATAAATGAGAACAACACTGATATCTGATTTGAACAGATATATTTACCAAAATTACATTAAAATATCTTAAAATACTAAAGAATAAATTTATTCAATAAAATCACCACTGGTTTCCAGACGACTTGGGGTCTCCTGCAACTCTTCTGGATGGCCTCCTTGTTTAAGTTGATGCATGCTGCCATAATCCTTACCTTCAGTGCATCTTTGGTGTTACAAGGTGTTTTGTTAGTCTCTTGCTCAACTGTGCCCCACACATAATAATCAAGGGGGTGGCAGTCTGGAGAGTTAGGTGACCAGATGTTAAGGGTGATGTGGTCACAGAAATTGTCTGATTGCCATGACTGGGTTCTCTTGCTTGTGTGGCATGGTGCAGAGTCCTGTAGGCAGACATAGGGTCTTCCAGCAGCCACCCTCTTGACCCAGGGCAACACTACCTCCTCCAGGCACTTGACGTAGGCTTCCATGTTGAGTCTGAGGCAGTGTGGAAAGATGAATGGAAGCATAACATCGCCATCACTAGTGATCACTTCAAACACCATGATGTTAACTGGATGTTTCATTTTTTATCACTCTCAGTACATTTTCTTTGATTGCACTGTCCTCAGATTGACACCCAAACACTCTGAAATGCTTGTATTGGAGCTTCTGGCATGAATGCCAAGCAGTACAGCATGTCATTTCCAAATTTCTGGCAGAGTGAATTGCAACATGGTGCTGTTTTTCTTCCAGATGGGGTCCAACTGACCCTACTATACTGTGTAGTTGACAAAATCAAAAACAAACAAATACATATATAAATCAAAATACAAGCAAAAACAAATAAATACATATATATGTATATACATATATATATGTATATGTATATACGTGGAGGCGCAATGGCCCAGTGGTTAGGGCAGTGGACTCGCGGTCATAGGATCGCGGTTTTGATTCCCAGACCGGGTGTTGTGAGTGTTTATTGAGCGAAAACACTTAAAGCTCCACGAGGCTCCAGCAGGGGTTGGTGGCGAACCCTGCTGTACTCTTCCACCACAACTCTTACTTCCTGTTTTTGTTGTGCCTGTAATTCAAAGGGCCAGCCTTGTCACGCTGAATATCCCCAAGAACTATGTTAAAGGTACATGTGCCTGTGGAGTGCTCAGCCACTTGCACGTTAATTTCACGAGCAGGCTGTTCCGTTGATCGGATCAACTGGAACCCTTGACGTCGTAAGCGACTGAGTGCCAACAACAATATATATATACATATATATGTATAAGTATATACATATATATATGTATACATATATATATATATATGTATACATGTATACATATATGTATACATGTATACATATATACGTTTTTGTGATGTCCTGTGCCCATATACGCTTGTATGTATACATATAGATGTCGGTATGTACATATATGTATGGATATATGCATATAATTATGTATTATGTTAGTGTGTGATCGAACGCCACGCACCCTTTTCCAAGTAAGTTTTATCTTAATATTTTTTACTGCGCACTCTACTACTATTGCTTCCCTGTCTATATCCCCTCCCTCTCTTGTTCTTCAGCCTTTCTGTTTTTCTCTCCCAACCCTCCCCGATTCTTCTCTTCCTTTCACCGTTCCCTCTCTCACCCCCCTTGCCCCTCTCGTCGCTGACACGTGACGAAAGGGATTCTTTCTTTCTATTTCCTGCCTTCCTATAGAGAAGACGCAATTTTTTTTACTCTCTAACTAGCGTTCAAATTAATTTTTCTATTGTCTTGGCCTAACAGCCCTTACCGTTTGTTCTCACTGTCCAGTCTTGTTCTCACTGTCCAGTCTTGTTCTCACTGTCCAGTTCTTGTTCTCACTGTCCAGTTCTTGTTCTCACTGTCCAGTTCTTGTTTACACTTTCACCCTCCGCAAAAATTTCCAAATTTTAATTAATTTGCTTGCGAGAAGGACTGCTCCAACGAAGTCGCTTATTGTCCTTGCCTTCGAAACGCGGAGTAGATGGAGCAGGAACAACTGAAGAAGGGTAATATTCTTTATGTTGCAAGTTTTGTTTCTCTGTTTGTTTTTTTCTTTGTTCGAAAAAAAAGTTCGTTTTCTGCCTTCGTCTTTGTTTTCGTTTCTCATTGTGTTTAACATTTTTTGTGATGTCCTGTGCCCATATATGCTTGTATGTATACATATAGATGTCGGTAGGGACATATATGTATGGATATATGCATATAATTATATATTATTTATGTATACATATATATATATGTATAAATACATATATATGTATATATGTATATATATATATATATATATATATATATGTATATATATATACATACATATATATACACACACTCACATATCTATTCGTATATATATATATATATATATATATATATATATATATATACTTAACTGGATGACTGCTCATGAATGACTCAGTTAAGTAGAACATCTACTGAATGCGGGATCTAGGCTTGTTCTGTGGACGAGACAGAAAGGGATACATAATTACTCACATCAAACAAGATTCAGTTCTAATTATTTTTGACACTTTGGGTGATGGCTGCCCTTTCTAGTTGGTGCTAAAAAATTGAGGTGTTTGCTTTCGACAATATTGCCCTTTAGTGATGGATGAACTCTCCAAGTGCATACTTCTTGTTTTACTTTTGTGGCAATGATGGCCTTTAAACAATGGATGGAAAATTTAGAGTTTCCTCGTTTTTAATGCCAATGGCGTCCTTTCAGTTGTTGCTCTAAAATTGGGCTACTCAGATTCGTCAGTGGTGGCCTTTCAAATGCTGTCAAATATGTTCAGGTGTTTGCAATTTGGGATTTTACAGCTTTGGCAGTTATTGTGAATAAATTTTCAAAAGGTTCCTATAATTCCTGGATGAGATTTAAAACATTTAAGCCTATATTATCTCCATGACAATGTCTCTCTCTCTCACACACATACACAGACACACACACACTTATATACATTTGTGTGTGTGTGTAATATGTAATATCTTCACTATGTGCACACTTTCAACAGTGAGGATTCACTTGTTCAGTGAACTGAACTATCTACTTCTGAATTAACATAAGTGTCTGAGTAAGACACATATACCTCTTAATGCGATTCTCAGGCAGAATCAGTGTGATAGAATCTATGATAAGGCTGCACATCAGGATTACAGATATAATCCATCTCATTAGCTTATATTACAGTTTCTACCTACCCAATATCACTCATTAAGTATGGGTCATCCTGAGGTTATAGGAAATACATTTGCCTAAGATGCTATGCAGTGGGATCAAACCTGGGACTGTGTTGAATCACTAGTGATCATTCCAAACACCATGATGTTATGTTGACTGGATGTTTCATTTTTATCACTCTTGGTACATGTTCTCAGATTGCACTGTCCTCAGATTGATGCCCAAACACTCTGAAATGTTTGTATTGGAGCTTCTGGTGTGAATGCCAAGCAGTACAGCATGTTGTTTCCAAATTTCTGGCAGAGTGAATTGTGTCATGGTGCTGTCTTTCTCACAGATGGTACCCAACTGACCCAACCATGCTGTGTAATCACCAAAATTAAAAACAATGTGTATGTGCAAAATTTGAAATATAGAATGACAATTTACCCATCATGCCCTGTATCTAGTCAGCAGTTGTTTAAATCCTGCTGCAGTAACCTGATGTCCTTGGATCAGTAACAAGTAAAGTACTGAGGTTGGTTCAATTAACTGTGGGCCAAGTGTATAGTTTTGTATTCCTAATATGAAAATTAATTTTTGATTTTCTTCTTATATCAGTCAGTTGTAGAAACTCTGGAAGTGTAGATTGGACCAGCTGTGAGGCAGGTTTTGAATGGTGACTCCGAAGGATTCATCATAGTCAGTTGTAAGTATGGAGGCTGTTAAATGTGAGGGTTTCAGAAATTTTATGCTTGTGTCATCAGGTAAGGGATCCTTAATCTGGGAAGAAGTGTTTTTATATGACATAGATGTGTGCGCGCGGGCACACACGCGCGCACACGCACGCACACACACACACACACGCGCACACACACACACACACACACACACACACACACACACACACACACACACACACACACACACACACTCTCTCTCTCTCTTTCTCTCTCTCTCTTTCTCTCTCTCTCTCTCTCTCTCTCTCTCTCTCTCTCCTTTCAGCTTCTGTCTATTAAAATCCACTCACAAAGTTTTAGTCAACTCAAAGCTTGTAGAAGATACCTATTCCAAGTGCCATACTGTGCTGTAGGACTGAACCTGAAACTATGTGGTTAAGAATCGAATCACTCAACCACAGTCATGTCTGCACTATATGCACACATTCACATTTAGGTAGCTATTCATTTACACCACATGTCTAATGTTGAAACCAGTTAATGCTTTGTCTGAAAAGTGAAATTGTATTGTAATCTCTCTCCAATGACAACTGGTAACTATTATATGTATCATCTCTTAAACATGAATCTTTCTTTTTTCTCTTCTTTCTTCCCATCTTATACTTTTTTATTTGCCTTCTGTTTTTTTCCCTTTATTCCTGTTATTCTCTCTGGTCATCTCCCCATCTGTTCTTTTTTTTTTTTTTTTTGCAATGTTGCTTCCATCTTTTTCTTTTTTAGTAGAAAAAACAGTAACACAATTTTTTAAAATATCTCTGAAAAGCTTTTAAAATATTCTTAATAAATTACACATACATAGACACACACACACACACACACACATACACTCATCATTTTTTTTCTTTTAACATACACTTTTCTATGCTTGCACACATGCATGCAAGTATGATTCCAAGATCCAAGTGTAGTTAGTTAGTAAGCTTTGGACATGTATTCTGTTAGTATAAATGACAAAAGGTAGACTATATATGATAAAATAAGTTTTTTTTAATATCGTAAGTTCATCCCGTATTGAAATCACAAGAAACTTCAATAAGCTGACAGTCACCATTCAACTCATTGTTCAGCAACTAAAGTTGCTGAAAATGCGAATAAAAATCCAAGAAAGTAAGGAATTGAACAGATAAAATATGGACTACAATTATTTCAAAGCTAAGACAATGATTGTTACATAAGTTGTATCATACATAGAACTAGCTTAGCTAATCTTCAGGTGCTACTACCTGTATGTTGTTTACATTGTTGCATGAAGTTGAACAAATGAATCATCAAAATAGCCACAGCATAAGTGGCAAGTTGAAAAAAGAAACAAAAAAAAAACAAACAAACAAATGACCAATGAAAGCATTAGAAGGAAGTTTACCATAAAACGAAATAAGGGGGGGGGGGTGTCATAAATGTGTATTTATATGTATACATATATATATATATATATCATCATCATCGTTTAACGTCCGCTTTCCATGCTAGCATGGGTTGGACGATTTGACTGAGGACTGGTGAAACCGGATGGCAACACCAGGCTCCAATCTAATTTGGCAGAGTTTCTACAGCTGGATGCCCTTCCTAACGCCAACCACTCAGAGAGTGTAGTGGGTGCTTTTACGTGTCACCCGCACGAAAACGGCCACGCTCGAAATGGTGTCTTTTATGTGCCACCCGCACAAGCCAGTCCAGGGGCACTGGCAACGATCTCGCTCGAAAATCCTACGGGAGCCAGTCAGGCGGTACTGGCAACGGCCACGCTCAAAATGGTGCATCTCATATGCCACCCGCACAAGAACCAGTCCAGGGGCACTGGCAACGATCTTACTTGGCTTGCCGGGTCTTCTCACGCACACCACATTTCCAAAGGTCTCGGTCAGTAGTCATCGCCTCGGTGAGGCCCAATGTACAAAGGTCTTGCCTCACCACCTCAGCCCAGGTCTTCCTGGGCCTACCTCTTCCACGGGTTCCCTCAACTGTTAGGGTGTGGCACTTTTTCACGCAGCTATCCTCATCCATTCTCACCACATGTCCATACCAGCGCAATTGTCTCTCTTGCACACCACAACTGATGCTTCTAATGTTCAGCTTTTCTCTCAAGATATTTACACTCCGACGGGTATTCACATTGACATTGACATTACACATCCACTCTGGCGGGTATTCACATTGACATATATGTGTGTGTGTGTGTGTAATGTTTTGAACTAATGGGTATGTGTTGATTAGTGTGTTAATGTGTTGAGTAAAACACTGGCACAGTTTGGGCTGGCTACCTGGTGTCATCCACAGTTGGGGTCAAAACGATCATTGTATAAAATAAAGGCTAATACCAAATTCATCTTCTGGTTACTTAATCAATTATATATACATTATATCGATTATTTTATATATATATATATATATATATATAATCTCCAAATTTAGAGAATGGAGTAGATAAAATCCAGGCTACATGCATTTCCTAACTCTAGCAGAACCTTGAAATTTCTACATCAATAAACCACTATTGTTCCTGAAAGTTGTTTTTATACCTTCTACAGACTGCTCGAAGTTTACTAACTTCCTACACCTTGATCCTTGGATCTTACCTTTACATATGTATGTAAACAAATAGATAACAAATGATGGGTACACATCGTGACATGTATCCATCATTTATTTGTTTGTTCATAATACACCCCAGTGGAATCCCAACCCATCAGATATTCTGGAGTGTACCAAATACCATTGCAACCAATAAAACATACACTTTTGGATTAACCTTTAGGCTATTAAAATATTCATAAGGGTTAAATTCTCTGTATACATAACATGAATATTTCACTGGATGTACTTCAGTACTCATGCTGTTTTTGATAAAGTTGCTGTTTGCAAGGTAATTCAACCCAATCAAGTGCCTCTCATTTAAGTACCTGGTTCTTTTAAATCCTTAATATTGTGTGTGTGTGTATACATACGTATATATTCCACATATATGCACAAACATAAATTCATATAAATACAAAATTAGAGCTCAGCAAAAATGCAACACCTAATGACCTTATGAGAGGAAAACAAATAAACTAAAGTAATATTCCAGTTCTATACCAAAATAGCACTACATTAATTTCTTGATTAATGAAATTTGTTTTAGTGGTCTCTCCAATTTGTTGTGTTGTTACTCAGACTGCTAACTCTTTAAACCCTCTCTCTATATATACCACAGCTATGCCCTTTTGCTAACATTTGGATTACATTTCTTATAAACCATCTAGAGTGGAGTCTGTTTAGTTATTTTATTGATGATGGTTGTGGTTTTTAGTTGTGACACTATTAATGGAGCCATTGTAATTGTGTGTATGGGATGAGTGGATAATTGCACTAACAAGTCACCATGTTAATAACGGTAGATTATTATTTGTTGTGTGTATGTGTGCCTAAATTGTGCATATCTATTTAGATTTATATATGCATATCCAAATATGTGCCTGTATATGTATATAATATGTGTGTAATAATAATGGTACAATGAAGTCACATGGCTCAGTGTTTAGTGTCAGGCTCACAACTATGAGGTAGTGTGTTTGATTCCCGGACTGGGCCATGTGTTGTGTTCTTGGGCAAGACACTTATTTCACATTGCTCCAGTTCACTCAGCTGTAGAAGTTAGTTGCGACATCACTGGTGCCAAGCTGTATCGGCCTTTTCTTTCTCTTAGAGGACATTGTTGGCATGGAGAGGGAAAGCTGATACGCATGGGTAACTGTTGGTCTTCCATAAACAGCCTTGCCTAGACTTGTGCCTTGGAGGGTAGCTTTCTAGGTGCAATCTCATGGTTATTCATAACCAAAAGAGGTCTTTATGTGTGTAATAAGTAAACACACACACACTTGCTAGCTCCTGTCAAACCTTCCAGCCTAAGCCAGCATGAAAGACAACAATAAATGGTGATGACGACACCATAGTCATCATCATAGTTTTAATGTTCACTTTTCCAGCCCTTCATGAGTCAGATGGAGTTTATTGAGGCAGATTTTCTGCAGCCAGCTATCCTTCTTGCCACCAACTCACACGTTTCCAAGCAAGGTACTATTTCCTGGTGGTCAGACATGTTCTCACAGAACACTGGAAATGAACAACACTGCTTCTATGACAGATACTTAGTCATTAGGACTATAGTTTTAGTTTAAGCAGCAAGTTAACTCTTTACCTGTCTTTTGTATCACCTGTGATACAGAAGTCCTATTTCTTTGGTGTCTGTACATCATATATGACATACATTCCATTTTTTTTTTTTTTTTTTTCAATCACCAGAGTAACTTGGGACTTACAAAAGGAAAGCTTTATATTACTCAGAACATGTGAAACTAGGGCTAACTAAAAGTCTGTAAACAAATTTGGAAAAACTTATGAAAATGTTTTGGATGGTCAAAGGGTTAAAAAAACTTTTCCTCCACCACCACTATTTCTGTGGCTTTTGCTTAGAAGAACTGGTTGTTCTCATACCATCTCCATGGAAACACTCACTTGTGTCTCTCTTCTTGTCATTCATACTGTGTTCTGTCATGCCTTCCAGAAAAAAAAAAAAAAAAAAATCAATTTATGTTTCCTATGAAATCTTATCAATTACTGCTAGTGTGTATTTCAAAACATTCCAATAGCTGAAAATTAAACAATGTAGTGAGTGCCTTACTAAAATTCAACTATTTCCTATCACATGAATGTTACTTCCTGTCAATTGTCTGAATGTGAGGAAAGTGTCAGTAATATCATATATTAGTAATTTAATACTGTCTGAGACTAATAAGTTGGAAAAAAAAAAAAAAAGAGAGTGGGTTGCTTTACAGTTCTTCTTGTACTGTCTCCCCCTCCCCCTAAAAGCCCCAGGGATTCTGTTAAGAGAAAGGTTGCTTACAGCTGTGTTTTATACTGTTAAGTGGATGTGAACCTGTGTCTCCTAGACATAACATTTATTCCTGAGTTGAGAAGGCTGAGTGAGGCATGTGGAATTTCGGTGTTCTACTTTATAGACAGACATACCAGAAACATCTGCCTTGAGTTTGAACTCATGACCTATGTGCTGGCAGTCCAGTAATTTATATTCTCTCATCCATTTTCTTCCCTGCTTCCACTTTTTGCAGCATGATTTCAGCACAAATTCTTGCATTTCAAATGCTGCACAAGTTCTGTAGATTTTTGCTCTTTTCGAGTGTTGGACTCTCTTTTAAAAGATAAGAATGCATCAACTGACTGACAAGTTGTGTTTATCACAAATTTTACTCCTAGAAAAACAAATTTACTGTTGATTTAAGTTGTGTTGTCGTCTTCTTCTTCTGCCTTATTCTCTACCACTATCACCACCATCAACTTCACCACTACCATCACTTTATATGATTTATGCCATTTTTTAACAAATATTTTTTAACAGTCAGTTTGAAGTTTTAAACTTGTAACTTTCCATAGAATTGGTTTAGCTCTGACTGACAAAAGAGTAAACAAAACAAAATAAAAATGAAAAATAAATAACATTAAAAACCAAAAATAAGTAAATAAAATAATTTTCATCTGAGAAATGTTAAGTATACAACCACCACTACCACTACATTACAACTATGACATCAACCACTACCACAACAATGACTACTGCTACCACTTTTACCATCCTCTCCCAAAAAGCACCAAGGCTACTTACAATAACTACAAGCCATATCCACAAGTTGGAACTAATCCAAGTTGCTTTTGATAAATTAATGTCACTTAGGTGGAATGAAAACCATTTGAGGATTTAATTTTTATATATTTTTGTTTATATATTCTTATTTTTAAGATACTTCATTCAGTATATTGTTGTTGTTGCTATTAATATTTTTTTTATTAATTGTTGTTGTTAGTGTATTTTTTTAATTTTATTGCATTTTCTTAGTATTTGCTTGTTGATTTGTACTTAAGAGAATTTTGAGCTTTTTTTTTTTTTTTGTTTTTTAAATAAATTTTTCTAGAGTCAGCCATCATATTTAGTTAGCAACAGCAGCATTAATAACAATAACAATAACAGTGGTAATAATAATAATAACAATGGTAATAATAATAATAATAATAATAATAATAACAATAATAACAATGATATATGTTTTCAAATTTTGACACAAGGCTAGTAATTTTGGAGGAGAGATAAGTTGATTGTATCAACTCTAGTGTTTAACTGGTTCTCATTTTATTGACCTTTGAAGGGATGAAAGGTAAAGTTGACCTTGGCTGCATTTGAACTCGGAATGTAAAGTCAGAAGAAATGCTGCTAAGTGTTTTTTTTTTCTCCAGCAATTTTTTGGGAGGAATAAATCAGTTACATTGACCCCCCCCCCCCCCCGGTATTCAACTGAAAGAATGAAAGATAAAGTCAACCTTGGTGAAATTTGAACTCTATATTTAAAAACATGAAATGCTAACAAAACCATCAGGGACTCTGAAATGACTCACCTGTTTAATTTAGGTGTGGCTATATGGAAAAGTTTTGCTTCTCAACCACATGGTTCTTCAGCAAATGTCTTCTGCTATAGCTGCAGGCTGATCAAAGCCTTGTGTATAGATTTAGTATACAGAAATAGGCCTGTGTGTGTGTGTGTGTGTGTGTGTGTGTGTCCATCCTTCATTGGCATCATGGGATAGTTGTGATTCTGTGAGGACATGTCTTGCATGGAGAAATATTGCTTCACTTGGAAACAGGTGAGGGTTGGCAACAGGAAAGGCCATCTGGCCATGGGAAATTTGCATCAATAAACTCTGTCCAACTTAGGCTAGCATGGAAAAATGGACATTCAAATGAGTGTGTGTGTGTGTGTGTGTGTGTATTTTCCATCAAAATTTTTTTTAAGGTATTTTAATATTTTATCCTGTGGAGCTACTTGAGGGGATGTATGAATGTAAAGATCTTTAATGGCAAACTGTAGCTATGATATATGTATGTGTGTGTAAATATATATATATATATATATATATATATATATATATAAAACCTATGCATGATGTGAAATAACAGTTTATGAAGAAATTCAGCAGTGTGTAAATGCTACAAATAGCTATAACTTACTATTCCTTATGATCAAAATGAGTCACCAATCTCTGACTGATGATGCTTGAAGTAAAACTGAACTAGTCATAATTTTTCTTTTTTTTTTATGACCATAGAAAAACTGATAGTTTAACAATCTACTTCTTCACAGCAAGGGACCTACTTACTAGAATCAAATAAGTTCACTTTTCATCACTTTTTTTCTTTCTCTCTTTTGATATATCTCATTCAATCCCTGTGTGAAGCTCATATTTCACTTCCTTAAGCTGTCAATTGGTAAGTTGTAGCTATATTTGTTCATTCTCACAGTTGCCAGCTCAAGTTTCACTTCCCTTTATTTCTGTTGTCTGTCAGTCTCAGGTGAAGTCAAAAAGTAACTTGTTCTACTGAATCAGCTATGCAGAGGAGGTAAGCTCAATTTCAGTTGGTAGTTTTGATATCACTTCATTTTGCTCTGTTTACCTGCCAGTCATCTGATTAGATGAACTGAAGTTCTTGTAGGTTCAGTCTCAACCGACAGCTTTTTGTTGCTTTTGGTTAGTGTTTGTAGTTCTATAACTGGTATGCTAAGGTTTCGGTTCCCAGATGTAACCATTTCATTTGGAAAGCATGAATATCACACAGTTTCATTTTTACTTCTCTAATAAACCTTGGGTCAGGTATCCAATTTCTGCCAATGAATCACTATTTGTTAGGACCTGCAATAACATTTCCTTCATTTATTCCATTTTCTGTGAGTGAAGTGAAGTATCTAATATAGGGTTCAGTCCCACCTCTCAACAGCATTTCTACATTTAAAAAAAATTTTCTTACGGCTTTCAGTTTTTTTTTTTTTTGCTTGTAAGATTTACTGCAATAACAGAGTTCAGTACCATTTGGAAGCAGTTTCAATTTTCTCACCCATCAATCATCTGTCAGTGGGATTAAGGAGTATAGTGTTAGAATTAGGTTCAAATTCAGTTGGCAACTAACATTTCCTTCACATTTTTTGTCAGGGGAAATGTTATGAAGAACAGCCAGTCATCCTTTATTGAGACCATTTTCAGAAGTTTAAGGATTCAGATTAGTTTTACTTTGAGCCTGTCTTGTATAAGAAAAGTCATCAAACAGTTGATATTAGTTTCTCTGAAATATATATTCCTTTATTCTTTTACTTGTTTCAGTCATTTGACTGTGGCCATGCTGAAGCACTGCCTTAAAGGGTATTAGTTGAAATCAACCCCAGGACTTATTCTTTGTAAGCCTAGCACTTATTTTATCGGTCTCTTTTGCTGAACTGCTAAGTTACAAAGACATAAACACCAGCATCAGTTGTCAAGCAATGGCGGGGGGACTACACACACACACATATGTGTTTGTGTGTGTGTGTGTGTGTGTGTGTGTGTGTGTGTGTGTGTGTGTGTGTGTGTGTGTGTGTGTGTGTATATATATATGGGCTTCTTTTCAGTTTTTGTCTACCAAATCCACTCAAGAACCTTTAGTTGGCCTGAGGCTATAGTAGAAGACACTTACTCAAGGTGCCACACAGTGGGACTGAACCTGGAACCATGTGGTTGGGAAGCAAGCTTCTTACCACATGGCCACACCTATATAGATACATGTATCATACGTAAAGCAGATACAAACATGATATACAGATTGCTTCACAGAGACTGCTTTCCCTCTTTAGGGACAGAACTTACTTTCATCCCCAGCAACTCCTAACCCTTTTTGAAGTTCAAGGGGGTCCTACAATGCTTATGCATGATCTGGGAGTACATATTAAGAAAGCCACTTGGTTGATTGGTTCATTGACCCTTTAGCATTTAAACTGGCCAAATCCAGCAAAAATATTCCACATGTTTTATGTTCAAACTGACCAGATCTAGCCTCTCACATTAACTCTATGATATCATTCCAAAAATTAGCAGTTACCTTATCAATATCTCAAAGCTATAGCATAATGCATGATAAACTCAAAATGATGTGAATAAATAATTATTAGTTTTTACAGAATAATGTGAATACTCTAACCACCATGGTCCACAAGTCTACTAACTCTTCAATTTACTTCTACTATTACTTCAGTGGCCTCTGCTATGTGGAGCTAGCTAATTTTGTGCCATCTTCACTCAGGTAATCTATTACTTATTTCTGATAGTTATGAGAACTGAGGTAACAAAGAATAAAGTGTTGTATCTAGGAACCATATAAAACACTTGCAGTAGATATGACCTAACCATGAGCATGTTAGCACTCTAATATCTCGTTCATTTGGCCATTTTGCATCTACATTTGACATGTTAACCAGCACCTTAAAAATCTCTCATTAAAGACAGTTACATGTGAGATGAAATAAAGTAGTCTTGTGGCATTTTGTTAGTTTAGGGTATCAAGAAAATTAGTCTTGTTCTAAGTATTTATACTGGATGCTTACACAATCGGACTTAGTGAAGGTTCATTTCCTGCAGCTGACTAGCAGAGAGTCCTGGAGGTATGTGTCACTGTAGTTTGGATTATCATCATGTGAAATCCTGAATAACTTTTGAGTTTGAATCTGTTATTTCTCCTACCAATTTGGCTTCCACAGTTAAAGTTACAAAAGTCACAATATGAATATTAAACATCAGATATTAATAACAGCAACAATAGCCACAGCAAATATGTAATTATCAGCAAGCTTGTATTAGATTATTTATATAAGTTTCAACGAAAATATATGTTTGAATCAAACATTGAAAACTCTAATGTACACACGATTTTTTGTTATTTTGTAATTAGATATTTGTCTGTGTTAAGTGAACAAGGTTGTCAGATATTTATTCAACTTCTTTCTCTCTCTCTCTTACACTCACTCTATGTACATATGTATATATATATATATATATATATATGTGTGTGTGTGTGTGTGTGTGCATATATATGTATGTATATATATGTATATATATATATATATGTATATATATATATATATGTATGTATATATATATGTATGTATATATATATATGTATATATATATATATGTATATATATATGTATGTATATATATATGTATGTATATATATATATGTATGTATATATATATGTATGTATATATATATGTATGTATATATATATATATATATGTATGTATATATATATATATATGTATATATATGTATGTATATAGATGTATATATATGTATGTATATATATATGTATGTATATATATATGTATGTATGTATATATATATGTATGTATATATATGTATGTATATACGAACTATTATAGTTCTTAAATTTGACAAATTAGGAGGCTGATTTGCTGGTGTAAAGGTAACACACTTAGTCGCATTAACAAAGCCTTCTTTTGTCTGTCGAGGGCTTATATGTCACTTTATTAGACTATTTTCCTTAGCCAATGCACAGTGATTGCCATAAGCTTTAAACTTATATAAAAAAATACCATAATTATTATTTACAGGATTGTAAAAAATGGCGCTACATAAAAAAAAACCATTCGCAACAAAAATATATATATGTATCATCATCGTTTAACGTCCGCTTTCCATATACATATATGTACACATATATATATATACACACTATATATGTTTGTGTGTTTGGGTTTGTATACATAGATCATGTAAATATAGAGAGTCATAGATACAATTTTGAATCTATACAAGTATATATATATATATATATATATATATATATATATATATATATATATAAGCTGTCAGCCGGAGTTTCTCACTCCCATTTACCATCTATTGACCTCATGATAAATTCCTGGAAATCAGTGCTAGACATTTAAAACTGACTGAAAATGATGTTGAAAACTGTATTTTACATTTGACAAGAATAGGTTCTGAACTTGAGATAAAAACTGAACAAACCATATTTCTAACATTACTTGTAGCAACATTTTTGTGTTTGTGTGTGTGTGTGTTTAATATCTTTCAGTCAAGAAGGCTGTGAGTTAACAGAATTGTTAGCATTTCATCCATCTTCACATTCTGAGTTCAAATTCTACCAAGGTTGACTTTGCCTTTCCTCCTATCAGGGTCAATAAAATAAGTACCAATTGAACACTGGGGATCATTGTATTCAACTTAGTCCCTCCCTTGAAATTGTTGGCCATGTGCCAAATTTGAAATCAATATCTTTTAGTCAAAAGGGAAGGCAGGCTCATGGTTGTTTACAACAGAATCTCTGAGAGTGGTGAAAGGGAATGAGGAATGTATCCTGAAACTGGAGACCTGCCTTGAATGCTTGCAACTGACCTGATTCCACTATGAGTGCCCAGATTATTAGTTGGTGGTGTTAAAACCAGGCAGTGGATTGTCTACCACCTGGGGAGGTGATGGTGGGATTTGAACTCAGAATGCAAAGAGCTGAAGCAAATACTTTGTGGTAGACATCTGGTCCAATGTTCTTACAATTTCACTAAATCATTACCATGTATTGGTACTTTTATCAACGACCAAAAACTGAAGGATGAAGTTGACTTTCTTGGTAGGATTTGAACACAGCTCAGTCAGGACAAAATACTGTCAGGCATTCTATTTTACACTCGAATGACTGTCAATTAGCTGGCTTGGTTGAGTTCTTTAATTGATGGATCGTACCTTGTGACCAGCTTTCTGTACCACCTCCCATAGATTGTAGTACTGCATAACTGAATAGGATTCGTTTGACTTTTAGTTTCTGAGATTACATGCTGCTATGGCTTGTAATTTGTTCCACTAATTATGCAATTAGTAGATATATTTAGTTATGAAAAATCTAATTGTTTGATTATTTTGATTGTTTGTATGAACTAGCTGAATAATTAACCCATTTGATATGAACATGCCTTAAACAGCCCAATCTTTTTTGACGTAATCTTACTCTTTTAAAGTGTCTAAGTTATAATCTTCCCTCAAAATTTTATGAAAGTTTGTTCCAGACCCCAGTTTAATAATGAGAAAATTATTTTACCAAATTCTTCATTATCTGCAAAATTAATTGAAACAAAAGCAGCAACTGTTGATAGAAATATGGTATCAAAATGATTAAAGAGACATATATTATGTAGACGGATACATGAAAGTTTAAGTACCAACAATCCTTTACTTGAAAATCTGGGAGGTTTTGGTAAGGAATAGTTATATAAGAAAATACCTAGGATTAGAGTGATTTTGTAACTCTGCACTATTTAAAGGCTACATGAGCAGTTATAGTTTCGTTTGATTTGTGTACATAATTTTTGCTAAGGTTAGTGTTGACTAGCTGTATTAGAAAACAAGATTAACTGAAG
The DNA here is from genome assembly GCF_046866305.1 of Octopus bimaculoides. NCBI lineage: Eukaryota > Metazoa > Mollusca > Cephalopoda > Octopoda > Octopodidae > Octopus > Octopus bimaculoides. The sequence goes on along the minus strand of NC_142932.1, from coordinate 50,625,587 downwards.
ATCGTTTGTGTGTGTGTGTGTGTGTTCATATAGTCCTTTGTTAGCAATTTCAGCTAACTGTCTGTCACTCAAGCTTTAAATATCTTCTGTTTCCTTCTTTTTGACAGATTTTGTTGATAATCTGTTAAATCTTAATCTTCAGCTGCTAAAGTTGGACCACCAATTACCCTAGCCTTTATTGGCCTCCATCCCACTATAAACTCAAACTATTATTGTAGAAAAATAGTATTCAAATTATCAATGAAAATCTGTTTTTATTTTTCCTACCGCCCATTGACCCTTCATTCTTTCTACATCCAATAATTTCACTACCACACAGCTTATATTTTTTAATAACTAGCTTTAACAAAAGAACAAAGGTTTTTCAAAGCAAATGTGTTTAATAACTGTGAAATAAGCAGCTGCAGTTTGGCCTCTGTGCTTAGTTAGATTATTATATGCAAAAGCAGCAAGCCACTAGTTGTTTTTTTTTTTTCCTTGTTTATTTTTTTTACTGAATGTTCGAACCTACTTTGTCACCCTCTCTTCACTCCCTACATATATTTTAATTTTGATTTTAAGCTATATGTTTGTTTTTCTTTTTGTTTATTTTTCTTTATGCCATACCATATTTCATTTCTCTTGGGGGAAAATTTCGAAACATTGATAAACTTTCAAGAATTCTTTGTTGGCCTATTGTTTTCTTTCCATCTGCCCCCCCCCCCCCCGCCTCTCTGTCCACATCTGTTCTGTGTCTATATCATACATTTACATACAGACCACACACACACACACACACACACACACACACAAACCAGGCTACTCAACAACAACAGTGTTTTCAAATATTAGTATTTTGTTATGTTTTAGTAACAATCACTTCACTTATACTGAGATCTCTTAGTACACTAAATACAGTAATAAATCCTTACTTCACTTCCATGTTAAACAACAAACATATGGAATATATATTTTTTCTTTTTTAATGTGTTTTTTGAAATTTGTTTATCTTTTATCTACTTATGTCTATTTCATTTCTTTCATCTATTGGATTATATGCATGTGTGTGTATATGTGTAATACTTGCACACACATGATAATTGTTTGTATTTGTTTGCCATGATAAAATACGCCCAGTTCTAGCTATTAAAAAACAACAAAAAAAAACTCTTGTTTCAGGAAATGTGTGTGTGTGTGTGTGTGTGTGTGCGTGTGTGTAAATATGCTGATTCAGCTAAGTTGAGTTAGTCGCTAACATTGCAAACAAATTTGTAACTGAAAATAAGCACATCAACAGTTTGTCACTGTTGGTTTTTATTGTCTTTATCACCATTTTAAATTATCTTTGGAGTCATTATTTACAGAATCAGCAACTGGCCATATTGGGTCCTCCTATCTTAGGGCAGTTAAGATTTTTCAAGAATACATTTCTTCATTATTTTTACACCCGTTTCCCTGTTCTAGAATAAAGAAGGGAAGCTTTTTTTGATTTAATCTACTGGAAAGTGCTACAGTGTATTTAAACTTATTGCAGCTTTTAATAAAATTAATCTCATGGTCTTGCTCCTCCTGTAGCTGAAGCTATTCTGAATTTTAAACACTGTTGTTATTCTCAAAAAATGTCTATCAGTTCCTAGCAGAATTTTTTTGCTCAATCTATCAGTTTATAGTTTTAGCAGCAATACCATTTGAATGAAATACCGATAGTATTTTCTGTAAATTTACAGTGATTTTCAATTTACAGTGAAGTAGACCTTCAGTAACTTTGTCAGTAAAGATTTTCATTGTAAATGATGTTGTTAAAACTACTTCTATCACCACCAATAATAATCCTTTCTACTGTAGACACAAGGCTTGAAATTTTGGATGATGGGGTTAGTCAATTACATCAACCCCACTGCTCGACTGGTACTTATTTCATTAACCTTGAAAAGATGAAAGCAAAGTTGACCATGGTGGAATTTGAACTCAGAAGAGCTTGAAGAAATGCTACTAAGCATTTTGTCTGATGTGCTTATGATTTTGCCAATTCATTAAGCCAGTGATGGATCTTCAACGTATTGCTTGATCTACTAGAAATATGTACTAAATTCCTCTCAGATCATAGCTTACTGTCTTGAGCAAGATGTTGGGCAGTAAAGTTATATTAGATGCAGACATGGCTGAGTGGTTGCTTGCTTCTAAAATCTTGAGGTCCCAGGTTCAGTTCTGCTGTGTGGCATTTTAGGCAAGTGTCTTTACTATTACAGCCTTGGATTGACCCAAGCCTTGTAAGTGAAATTGGATTGACAGGAACTGTGTACAAGCTCATCAGATGGACTTTTCCTGTAATTCAAAAGTCCAGTTTTGTCACACACTGCTATGTTGATCTTCCATGAGAATTATATTAAATACAAGTATTTACAGAATACTCAACTGCTTTGCATGCTAATTCAGTGAGTAGTTAGTTCAGGTCAGGTGATCATATGCTGAAACTGACTGGAGAATCCAGGCACAGACATGTCTATGACATTAAGAAGTTTGCTTCCCAACCACATGGTTTCAAGCTGTGTTCCACTGCTGGGCACTTTGAGCAAGTGTCTACTACTATAGCCCCAAGGCAAGCCAAATTCTTGTGAGTGGGTTTGGCAGACAGAAACTGAAAGAAGCCTGTTGTGCTTGTGTGTCTGTCTCTCATTTTGTCTTGACATCATGTGACTGTTGTAGATACGTGTATCACTTTCATTTCCAATCTTTCATGGAAACATCTGGTTTTGGTTATGACAAAATGTTACTTTGTTTAGGAAAAGGTGACGGTTGCCAACTGAGAGGGCATCTGGCCAGAGAAAAGCTGCCTCAATAAACTTTGTCTGACCCATGCATATATGAAAACATGAATGTTCAAATGATGATATAATGTCTGAAAAAAATAAAGGCAGGATGGTCATGGCTGGGACAACTTTAATCAATGAGCCTTCAATGGTGAAGGCTGATCTGAGAACTAAACAATTATCACTTCATAGAAGTGCTTTAGGGCTGCTGTGTGTCTTCTGTGGTTGTATGTTTGTGTTTGTATGGGTGTGAAAGTTGATTTAAATCCAATCAAAGTGACAGTTTTAGTGATTAGTCACTAGCATACCACTAGTTCTTCCACATTTCTTGTCAGTTGATTTTCTTTTTGTTTTTTGTCTTACCCCCAAACACCTGTTCCTTATTACTGCTATTGCGATCTTACCACTATTTTTACTACTAGTACCACCATTACTACTGCCACCTCTACTGTTATTACTGTCCCATCCTTCTCCCAACCACCATCAAACATATGTTCGTTGCTAAAGCAATAATATCTCATGTTTATTAAATTCCACATAGATACACACCTAATAATATATTAAGGTATTCACTTCATTTCTTTCTTTCTTTTCCTGCACCTTCTTGTTCACCTCAATTTCCTGAGCGATGACTATTGTTATTGTTAGTGTCGTAGACAGAAGGCCTCATTTTTATTCAGGGATTGGTGAAATGCTTTGATCATCCAGTGAAACTAATTCATGACAATGATAGAGATGGTAAAAGCAATGCAATTTTTTTGTATTAGCACATCCCAAATGTGTAACAGAAAAGTACATTGAATTGATATCCCATTGCATGTGCAGTGCTCATTTTCTGCACTATGGAGGCTTAAAGAGCAAAAGTTACTCCTACCTTTTATCTCTTAGGCAAAATGTGGAAGAAGAAACTAAAATAATGTGAAGAATTACATCCGCCATTCCCAAATCCTTAATTCCCCCTAACAGTTACAGGCCTCCAAATTATAAGGGAGAGATAAAGTTAAATGAATTGACACAAGTACATAACTAATATTTATACATTTTGATGAGTGCTATTACACAAAACTCTTGACCATAAAGTCAGTCAGTAACTTCTGCCAGTTGTTAAAATGTAATACATATTCTGTTGATCTTGGATGGATAAAGATCAAAATTGACCCTAATGAGATTTGAACTTGAAATGTAGAAGAATGAATCTAAACACTGCTTCAGTAGTAGATTTTTAGTGCACCCTACCCATAATAGCCTTAACCTTAAAAACCTAACCTTAAACCTAACCCATATCAAGTCATTTCACAGCATAGACTATGTTTACTGTAGTGTACCACATGCTTAAGTAGCACCACTTTTTTTTATAATGGCAGTAAAAAAAATAACTAAAGGTAATAATTGATTGCAGTTAAATTTATGTGGACAACACCTTCACAGAGGTAGGGTAAGTGGGGATGAAAACCTGTATCTGATGAGTGTCTACAAGTGGCTCTTATGTTCTAGCAAACCTCACTTCAAGTTGTGTGTATTTGAGATATTTTCTTCTCTGATAGCTCTCTCCCTCTCTCTCTCTCCTACCTAACAGTAATAATGCATTTGTAAATTAAAAGAAAACATTAAAGAAATGTGAGAGTATGAGAATGGTGTAAATTAAAGTAACAATTACTGTGGATTACTCAGGTTAGGTCAGAACACCTAATTGTTGTTTAGTCCCAGGTTAACACTGATTGAGTAAGATTATGATAAAAGTATTCCACCCTTGACTATTATGTCTTTTTTCCTAAGATCATATTGTGCAATTTGTTATTTTTAAAGACAATATAAGAAATGATTTAAAAGAAAATTGTTTGTTATTTGTGACCAGTCAAACAACTAGATTGAGGCTCCCATATTGAGATTCCTACGTTGGTTTGGTAGAGGCTCCCACATTGGCCTACTGTAACTGCATGCTGTGTGTAGTCATGTATAATTAGTTTCCACTTTAACACACCCATAAAGTAGGATAAACAAAACTATGTGGTTTGCTTTTAGTGTTTTTTTAAAAATTAATATGCAGTGTAGATATGAATCACCCTGCAGTGGGTTATATTACTAGTTAATTTGGGACAAACTATAGAGTTGACAAAATCAGGGGTAATTAGCTGAAATTTCATATTCTACATTATGGTGGAAAAATATAATGTAAAATTAATGATGACAATCTTCATATATAAAACTTCTATCAGCATCTCTCAATGATTTTTTATCGATGGACCCCTTTGATTATTATTTTATTCGGTTGGGCCCCCATAGCCATTTGTTATTTAAAAACTAGTTTTAAAGAAACTTCTTTCAAAATTCCATTTTTTTTTTACCCATAGGTTGAACTATGTAAAATTTTAGAGAAAGAAACCTAAGCTGTTTCTTGCAATGCATACCAATACATATATCTAAAGCAAAATCTCTTCATGAGCTAGTGTTCTATATCATTAGTATGTAATTCGTTTAATCTGCCTTTGTTCAAGCTTGATCCAATCTGATGCCTTAATCCTTTAGCATTTAAACTGGTCATATCAGACCCAAATATTCTACCTGTTTTATGTTCAAACTGACCAGATCCAGCCTTTCACACTTACTCTAAAAATAAACTATTGCATAATTAGAATCTCAAACTATGAGATAATGCATGAAACAATGTGAATAAATAAGCATTATGTTCGACAGAGATATCTGAATACTAAAGTGTTAATATTTGGTAAGGATTTAGAGCAAGATACCCAAATTTAGCATCATCTTCCCAAAATAAATAATAATAAAAGACAAGAAACTTTCCACTTCTATTAAGATGGGGAAAATTGATTAAAGTGACACAAGAAAAATATAATTAACTTATTTTGTAAAAAAAAACAAAAAAAAAAACTTTTTTTTTTACAGTGTTGCCCAATTTTTGTTTGATACCATCAGATTTAACCTTTTTAAAATTTATTGATTTATCTACTACTTACTCATAGAGGGAAGAAGTACCCTTGGTTCAGGGCCTCTTAGATGGAAGTTAGCTTTGAGCTTGCAACAGAATGATCAATTGATACTTGTAACAGAATTATCAGTTGATAATATTTAAGTGAACAATAAATTGAGTCTATCCACCTAAGAACTCAATAAACCCCGAAAGAAATCTCATCAGACCATGTGACAATTCTTATCAATTCACAGATTCTTGTATATTTGATTCTTTATAGGAATGGTTAAGTTAATCAAGTTTGCATCCATTTAATGTTGTTATTCTTAAACCTTTTAGACCTGACTTCAAATGGTGTTTCTAATTTTAAGCAGTTTTTTGTTTTTCTTTTGGTGTTGTGTGTGATAGTTTCTTTTATTAAATGCAATTGTAATCAATAACACTAGCAGACACCTAACTCTTAACCCTTTAGCATTCACATTTCTCAGTCAAATGTAATGTTTATTTATTCATATTAATTTGAATTGGTCATGCATGACCATGTAGCTTTGGGATTTTGATGATGTGATTAATTTTTAGAGTAATATTGTAGAGGCCGGATATGGCCAGTTTGAAGATAAAACAGATTATTTTAGCTGGATATGGCCGGTTTAAATGCTAAAGAGACTCTTATGAGCCAATCTTCCTTTTACCACTGGTTCAAGATTTTGGAACATAAAAATAATGGGTCACCTGATCATTGTTATTTAGTGCCAGGTCATCCTTGATCCAGGAGATCTGTGATCAAAAATGTTCTAGATACACTAGATTTTAAAAGTTGTCAGAATGTCCATGGCTAGAACTGCATTAGCCTCTCTCTTTATTTTTTAAAGTGTGTGATTTGAGATTTGTTTTTTTATTTCTAGCAGCTCAAGTAACTTCATGGAGCTTCCTCTGTTGGTTAATGGAACTTTTGGTTACTCTTCTGTAATCTACAATGATATATACTCATCAATCACATACGGATTAAATTAACAAATAATTATTGATTTGTGGGAAATAAAACTTATATTTATAATGAATATGGTAGCAGCTTTCATTTAGTACACAATATCTTGACAATATAATCTGTGTAATAAATAGTGAAATTTGTAGAATCAAAATGTGTTCTAGTTAATTTGAGAAAAGGTACATGAAAAAAATGAACTGAAGTGTATAAAATAGTATTTTCTGAAAATACTCAACCATTTAGCAATTCATGTCAGATGAGAACACTATATAATGACTAGGTTTACAAGCATCATGGGCCAAGTAGACTATTTGCTAAAAGGCCACAAGTTCAAATCCACTACTGGCATTTTAGTGTTTTTTCTGGACAGAACACTTTATTCTGCATTAACCTTAGTTCACCTAGCTATCAGATGTAGGTACCAGATTACCTGGGAATCTTACTGCTGATAATTCAGTATCCTGTCTAAATGGAAATTTTTCTCATTCACTTCAAGCCATAAAAATTGGAGGAAAGTGACACTCTATAAAAGTAGTAGTAGTAGTAGTAAGCCCTTCAGGTCTGAGAAGGCATTTTTACATCATATCTCAAACACTTTGACAGTTAAATTACAAATGTTGACTGTATATGTGGAGTGACTTCCTACAAAGTTATTCTAAATGTAAATTTCCTATTGTCCATGAGTTAAATCATTTACATTCAACAGCTGCTAAGTTGCAGCACTATTACAACCACCACTACCATCATCATCATCACAGAATTATTTTAATTCTAAGCCCTGATGTCTGTGTGATGAAGTGAAGACAATAGAATCAAGTGACTAAATAAAAATAGATTTTGCACCATTTCATCTACAGATCTCTCTCTCTCTCTCTCTTTCTCGCGTGAAATAAATTTCAGTTTGCTGCATGGGGCTTGAAAAAGATTAACTAATTATTCTAAACTAAGTCACCAGGTCAACAAGAAAAGGTCAAATACATAATGCTGAAGGTCAGTAAGAGGAGCTTGTTTGAGAATAATTATTAAGGCAGACTGACTCATTAATTGATTGAACTGACCTACCCACTTTACTGGTTAGTTTAATGAAGGTAAAAAAAAAAAAAGCTTCACGTAACTTTTGCTTTAATTTCTAGGTCACACGCACACAAACACTGTGTATGTGTGTATTTGTGTGTGTGTATGTTTACACACACACACACACACAATGTAAGATAACTGCTCCTGGGTTTTAATGTTATTAATTGATTGTGTCAAACTAATGTCTTCAACATTGCACCAATATCACTTCCTAGAGATATTAGTTTGAACAAAAGGTGTCATTTTATGTACTTGGTTCTCCATGTGTATGTGTGTCTTTGTGATTTGGGTGCATATTAAATCTAATGTTGTCTTCCAAGTAACTAATACATGTGCATTGTAGAGTTGGCAGTTAGAGTTGGTGGTGTTTTTGCAATAGAAAAATAATAATAAAGTAAAAAAAAAGAAAAAAAATATGGATGGATTTTGTTAATTTCTGAAAGTTAATCATCAGTTGTCAGCCAAAAGATATCTATGACCCCACCACCACTAAATACACAGACACACACACACACACACACACACACTTGTGTTTGTTGAATTTAAAGTTATGTACTTGGTTGTGGAAATCTGCTCTTAAATGGAATAAACTGTTAGTGACTAGGTGTTTTTATAAGATCTTGAAGATTTTTGTGATATGATCATAGTGGAATGAAGGAGAATATGTCAGAATGAAATAGTTTTATAGCTGGAAGGACATTTAGTTTCAGATAAAATAATAATAATTTTAGACAAGAATGTAATGTTTCAAATGTAGTATGGCCATGAAAACAACAGAAAGATTGGGTATTTTACCCTTATAATAATAATAATAATAATGATAGTAATAGTAATTGTGGGGGTGGTAGGGGCTAGTTGAATGCATTGACTCCAGTGCTTATCTGGTACCTATTTTATCAACCCTAAAATGATGAAAGGCAAAGTTGGCCTCAATGGAATTTGAACTCAGTGTAGAAATGGAGGAAATGTTGCTAAGCACTTTGTCTGGCATGCTAATGGTTCTGCCAGCTTGCCACCTTAAAAATGATAATTTCAAATTTTGGCACTAGGCCAGCAATTTCGACGAAGGGATTAAGTTGATTACATCGACCCCAGTGTTCAACTGGTACTTATTTTATTGACGTCAAAAGGATGAAAGGTGAAGTTGACCTCAGTGGACTACTACTACTAATAATAATAATGGCAATGTTAATTATCAAGATTTTCCTAAGTTCAAACATTAGAATTTTTTTTTATTATAATGATTAAGAAATTGATGTTGAATTACAGTACATACACAAGCATATATATGCATGGATGAACACAAACTCGTATGCACGTGCATGCATTCTCATGACACATGCATGCATAGATACATACACATGCAAGCAATCCCCTACTCTCTCTCTCTCTCTGTCTTTCTACTTTGCCAATTCATTCACTACTTGTCTCATTTCTTCAAACATCTTTCATTCCTCCCTCTTCTTTGTCCGTGTTTTCTTCCTCCTTTTTAGTCTGCCTCTTTTTCTTCTCCACCTCTCCTCATTCTCAATGTATTTACTGTTAAATCAATACTACACCTTATCATCTGCCCATATAGTCAATTACTGTCCTCATTTTACATATTCTGTTCGTCTGTCTGTCTGCTCCCACCCCCATCCCCTTCATGCCTTGGTGCTATCATTTAACCAGGGCCTGCCATATTTATTCATAATACCTTTACTGCTTCAAACAGAAATACTTTGTTGCTGTCTCATCTTTTTCTATTTTACCCCCTCCCCTTCACTCATTCTTCCATCGAGCAATGACCTCCTCTTTCAACTTTCTATACATGCTTATTGATCTTTCATTGATCCTGATGGCATCAGAATAAGAGGCCACCTACCCACCGTACGTGTCAGTTCATTCCCAAGCCGTCTGTTGATTCCCCTTTCTCTTCTACCCCATCACTGCTATGAAACACTACTGAGGCTTTGGTCATAACTGCATATTATTATTTTGTTGTTGTTGTTGTTAATATTTAGTAGTGCAGTGGATGGGCTAATTGCTTTGTAGTATTTTATTATGATCCTTTATGGTCAGAGCTCAATTCTTGCTGGGGCATGAGGGTTCAACTCTGTATTTCAACCTTCTGGGCTTTATAGAATAAAATACCAATCAAGGACTTGAGTTCAGTTTAGGTGATGTGTTTCCCTAGATTGTGTGTGTGTCTCCTAGTGTTGACATCACGTGAAAGTTGTAGATGAGTGTCCCTGTCACACCAGTGGTGTCATTAATTTCCAGTCTTCTGTTCAAATATGTCTACCCATGAGGGAAATAATATTTTGCTTGGAAACAAGTGAAGGTTGAAGTCAGGAAGAGCATCTTCCTCCAGCCTGCCTATGCATGACACTGTACCAGTGTCAAAAGTCTGTACAAGAAGACAACACCAGAGTTTGATTGAATGCTTCATGGTAATTTTGTTTAGCACTTCCAATTTTATCAGTAGCACCATTGATTTATTGATTTACTTAGTGTTGATATAAATTAGATGGGTTTGCAAGACTTGGAAATTTCACATAACCTTCTTTTTGAGATTTTGGGACATGATACCGTTTCAATAAAATTTGAATGGACTGTTTAAAATGGCTATAAACAGTGGAGTTTCAGATCAGGATGCCCACATAAGTTGGATTTTCTCCATTTTGATTGGGATTTTTACAATTTGTTTTTCACCACAGCTTTGGAAATGATTGTACTAAGCTTTTTTATGAAAATTTTTTTTTTAGTAAATTTATTTTTTTCACATCTTTCCACTTCCCCAGACTAATTTTGGCCAATTGTTTCTTGCACTACTCTTAAAAATGATGGGAAGAAGTTTTTGGTATAAAAAAACAAAATTTTTGAAAATATTTTCAGCCAAAGAGGTGTGTGATTTAAGGGAGATTGTTGATTCTTACATATTCTATGACCCCTGATACCTTTCTCAGAACTGCATGTAGGCTTAGATAAAAAACCAAACAAAAATGGGAAAACTAATTTCTTGCTTTAGCATTAAAACATTTGTAACTTACAGCAAACTCATTAGTTGGAGAGTAAGAAATAAAAGGAAAGAAAAAAGAAAACCATAACAAATCAGCACTACTTCTGCCACAAATTATCTGACTGTATTCAAAATTGGCAAAACAAAAATAATCACATTGGGCTTTAATAGTGTACAAAAAATATTCATTGCACAATATAATTTTTATTGGTGAAATTTGACCAATATTTCTCAAAGGAAAACAAAATTTATATGTACAAGAATACCTGCTAGGTTCAATTCGGACCTCACTCTCCACACATTGTTAAAACATGGAAAGGAAATAAACAAAATTCTGAATGACAATTCCATGCTAATTTTGGGCTCTAGAAGACATATGTAGCTCAATTTAGTGCATTTTTTTTCATAGAAATATATGTTTACTTCACAATTAGTTCCTCCATTTCTTGAAATACTGACTCAAACTTGATATTTGAAACCTTGGATTCATGTTCTGTTTCAGCTCTTGCCATGCTGTAATTCATTAGTTTGACAAGTTGTGTCAGTATACATTAATACTACACTAGCAGTCATGATAGTCCCCTTTTTATTGACTTTGCATTTTTGCGTCCTCTCATTGCCAGATTCAGCAATAGCTGTATTGAATTCATGAGAAATTTTTCTTATGGTATAAAAATTTTGAAGAAAATATGCCCTATTCTAAGTGAAAATTAACAAGAAAATTTTCACTTTTATATTATAAAACAATTATCTGACCACCCCCGTCAATTTTTCTATCAAAACGAAGCAAAAAATGTCCTCTTTTTGTCTGTATCATTTTCAACACAAATTGAATTAGTGCTCCAGCATCTTGATAATACTAAGACTCTAGAAACACTTGTGTACCCAAAATCTCTCTTTTTTTTCTTATTTATCTTCATACTTACCTTCAGCAGTGCAGTATAAATTTTTGTGATATTTGGGACTCAATTTATTAAGGAAAGCAATTAAACACAATTTTTGTTTGTTATTTCTTGATGACAAAAAAAAAAAAATCGCTTTCATGTCGTCAACATACATACAGAATACACACACATAATGAATGTCATGGTGTATCAATCAACACAAACACACATCCGCTATCTGTGACATATACACACACATAGTCTTCACACTCTCAAAGGAAAAAAAAAAAAGCATCAACTTTTTGATGTACACAATATTTTAATCATTTAGAAATATTTTTAACTGAATGTGATTTTAAAAATGTAATTTGTTTGTACAGTAAGTATTCAGATTTTAGCTTTTTTTAAACAGACAAGGTTTTAATGTTTTTTTAAAATTATTTTCAAGTGAATGACGATCTTTCGCTTATCATCTGGAGTTCATTAATTTCCGTAAAAAAATGACATCTTTCACTTTCTCCTCTGTTTCACTTTAAAACAAAATTAAATAAATAAATTTTTTATGTAAATTAACAAGCAAAACCAGCTGATCCGGATGACAGTTCTGAGAGACAAAGCAAAAGATCACCCCAAGGGAATGCCATTACAAAAGATTTTTTCAGTGCATTCAACATATCTCAGCTCCAAAGATTTGGCTGCTATTTTTAGCATGCCCTACTACCATGTAACAGCTATTTGTGATAAAGGACCCGAAATACCTGTTACATGGTAGCAAGGCATGCATGAAATAGCAGCCAAATCTTTCCTTTTTTAGGGAAAGGAGCTGTTTACGCGTGATTTTGATGTCACATTCATTGAAAGCATGCAAAATAACCTGGATAAGAAAAAAAAACCATTAAAACAAAACTCTGGTGCTAGGAAACTCAGATTTTCCAGGTGACCCAACGGGTCACGGGTAGTCTAGTATTGATTTAAAACAAGGGCTACCATTCAGTAGTTAAAAACGAAGTCAGGACAAACTTTGGTGAATAGGTGGAAATACAAGGGTGATTGAGGAAACATGTGTCAGATTTTGATCAAAAGTATATGAGAAGAAAGTTCACATCTAGAACTTTCAAATGATATATAATTGTTCACAGGAAAAAAAAATGTATTTTGACAGCTGGGAGATAGAAACTGAAAGAAACCTGCCATGTGTGTGTTGGTATCGCCTTGTCTTAACATTGCATGATAATTGTAAATGAGGTTCATTGTCATGCAAGCAGTGCCATTCATTTCCAATCTTCCATGCAAAAAGTCCCCTAACAAAACTACCGTTTTAGACGTTAGTAGAAAGTACTCCAGATTCCAGAAAAAACCCGACTGCCCATGCTCGTTACAAGCATAGACAGCTACCGACCCGAAGGACTGCTTACTCTCGTGTGTTACATTGAGGACGACCAGCCTACCTTCTGGGTCCAAAAAGACAGTACTTATCTGTAAGTCCAAGCTCTTCCTGATCAAGACTGCCACGCCTGCACCTCCTCTTCGGCTCGGAGAAATGAATTTCTCGTAACCATTGAGGAGGGGTGAGAACGCTTCAGGTCCCTTCATCTTGGACTCAGTTACAACAGCCACATCTATTCTATGTGAAATGAGGTCGTCCAGAAAACAAGATTGTTTCCATTCGACTCCATTCCACGCACAATAGAGCACCTTAACTTAATCATTGGAGAAATAAATTAAGTTTACTTACGTTTGCAAGAGGGAGCATGGCGGTTTATGTTTGCCTGCTTCCCTAATGCTTTCCCGTCTCTGCTGGGCTCTTTCTGGGAGTTGTCATCGGGCTCTGGGCTGGGATGACTGCTGGGCTGATTGGCAATTTATTCGGCCAATAGTCTCTTGTCGCATCTATTATTACATTGTTTTTAATGTTCTCCTGCACCAGTCTATTATCCCAGTACTCTTTGCCTATTTTTGGGTAGCGGTACTGGTCCTTGTCGCACTTGAACATTTCTCTGTTTCCACTTTTTTGGAACAATGTCACTATCTTCTTATTAATACAGTTGACAGCAACAACTTTGTCTGTTTTTTTTTACACATTTCCTTTGAGGTGGGTTTATTGGTTTGATACAATCCTTTCCAATAAACGTATGGGGAGGGTGTGATTGGGAGATTTTTTGTTCTTGGTGTCTGTGTGTATGTCTTACTTTTTTGTTTGGGGAGGGGAATCAAGTGTATTTTGTTTTTTCCGCTTATTCGTAACTGTTACATACTCCATTTCTGCAGGTTCGCTTTTCTCCGTTGCATTTGTCTCTTCGTTTATTTTTTCTTTTGTTATTCCTTTTTGTATTTCTTCTTGCTGTTTCTGGTTGTTTTTTTTTTTTCCTCCTCAATTCTTTTTTTTTCCTTCTCTGCATTTGCCCTTTTCATTTCTTTGTTTGCTTTCGAAGGAGGGACATCACTCGCGTTGCTGTTTAACTTCTTTTTGGAACAGTCGGAACGGACATAACCCTTTTGTCCGCATTTGAAACATCTGGTTCAACGTCCTTCCACTGACAAGCAGATGGTGTGCCCCTCCATCACAAACACTCTGTCGGGCAAACTTGTGAGAACATTATTTTCTCCTTGCATAACTATTTCTAGCGTCTGCCCTCTCCAGTTGATTGCCTCCTTCTTCTTCATACTCAGTATATTTAATTTTTGTTTGGCGTCAAAAAATACTGCTGCTGCCACCCACATTACATCATACCCGGCCGGTCTGTCTTCCACTGTTATTCTAGCCGTTCTGCGTCCCATGTAAGTGGGTAGCAGCATAATAGTTTCATTTTTTAAGGTTTGAGTTGAAACCTCCTTTGCTACGTTAGCCGAGTCGAAAATGTACTTCAACAGTTGCACTTCTTGTGCCTCAACTAACGTAGCAAACTTTCTGCCAAATTGGAGACAAACATCTCTCCACAATATCTGTCTTTACTTCTGCTATCCTTTTTTCTTTTATGTTGTAGACTTTATATACAACTATTTTTTTCTTTAATTGCGTTTAGCAATTCTGGGAGCAGTATTAATTTTGTTTCTTCGCCCACTTTCTGTATCAGTTTGTCTATGCTGAAACAGCTTGTCCATGGTTACTTCTAATTCTGTTGAGCTTCCGCTCATTGCCTTGGAGAAACTTGGTTTCCTTTGTTCCCTTTCAGCTTGATTATCCTCTCCCACTCTGGGGAATTCCACTTTGGACATTAAATCCAACTCCATTCTTGTCACAAGACAAGAAAAATTTTCACACCACAATACACAGAAATTTTTCGCCCCGAAGGGCAAAAATAACTGTAAAACACAAGCAGAACACGAACTCACTCCGGCAGCAACAAGAAACGTTGAAACAAAATCAAGGAGAGTATCCACAAGAGGAAAAAAAAAAAAGGGGGGTTGCTAGCTGTCGATACTTATTCACCTCTGAAAACATAGAATTTTAAGTGAAATAAATTCACTGATCTACAAAATTAGATATATTGCATTTCTAAATCTCTCAGAAATACCTATACAGTAGCAGCACAATAAAGCAATGATTTGTTGCCAACTTGATGTGGCAGTCCCAGGAAAGGGAAGAAGGTTACTGCCATTTAGCCCCAGGAAACACTGTTTCCAGTTGGCCATGTGACACAAGTGTACTGTGTCCTTATGTTTTCAAACAGGGGAGATAAGCACCTTCTCACATGGCCAATTGAAAATGGTGTTTCCTGGGGCTAAATAGCAGTAGCATTCTTCCTTTTCCTGGGACTTCCACATTAAGTTGCCAACAAACCATCACTTTATCGTGCTGCTACTGTATAAGTCTCTCTGAGATTTAGAAGTGCAATATTTCTAATTTTGTAGATCAGTGAATTTATTTCACTTGAAATTCTATGTTTTCAAAGGTGAATAAGCATCGACAGCTAGCAAGCCAAGCTACTGCAGACTGATGAAGAACAATGACTCTGAAACTAGTCTCTGGATGCTGGCTTTGCTGGGTGGATGTGGTTATTTCCCCTGTTTGAAAACAAAAGGACACAGTATGCTTGTGTCACATGGCCAACTGGAAACGGTATTTACAGGGGCTAAAGAGCAGTAGCATTCTTCCCTTTCCTGAGACTGCCACATTAAGTTGGCAATAAACCATCACTTTATCATGCTGCTACTGTACAAGTGTCTCTTAGAGATTTAGAAATGCAATATTTGTAATTTTATAAATATATATATATATATATATATATATATATATATATATATATATATATATATATATATATATATATATATTAGAATCATGTAATATGTATGTATTTGGTAACAGTAAAATCTAAAAATCTAGTATATTTTTCTGAGATGGCTGTTGATAGATTACAATTACACAGTAATGACTGTAATAGAAAATTTAAATTAAAATGTACAATCTTTTATTTCAATTGAGAGAAAAAGAAAAGGAATTTCAAATTAATTTCTAAAGTTGTATGTGGTGGGTGTGCATGGTTGTGGTGGAGAACAAGGCGAGAATTGTAAAAATATACAGGATGAAGGGAAATTGAGAAGGATGCTGAGTCCTAGGAATTTGTTGTTAAGTGACTTGGATGGATGTCACTCGATGAATGCAAGGCCATTAAAGCCTCTGAAGTGTAATATATTTTAAAGCGAACAGGAAACAAGGGAAGTATATGGGTATGGGTGAGGTGAAATATTATACACATGTGCGCGCGCGCGCGCACACACACACACAGTGAGAGAAAAAGAGAACAATTGTTGATTTTTAAATGGGATATGATGAGGGAAAGAGAGAGTGATGGTGGTGGTGGTTGTGGGGGTGGAAATAGATTAATAATTACATTGAAAATAAAAAATAAAATGCTTAGAATAAGTGGTTGAGTTAGAGATTTTTGAAGGGTTACAACTGTGATAGAAATGATGTATGAGAAGGATAAAATTGTAGCTATTCATGCCCTTATTGAAATATATTTGTGTGTGGTTTGTTTAGACCCAGGTCAACTATAATTGAGAAAACTGGTGATCAAAGGCTATTCAGCTGTGACTATCTTGTCTTTTTATATATCAGGCATTGCATCATTTAATCATGTATCTTTATGTGACACCAGCAACTCTGAAGTCAACAAGTAACTTGCAAGACAAGACCCCTTAACTGCAGAATTGAGGTAGGTGGCTCTGTTCCAGGGTACGAGAGATTTGAGTATGAATAAAGGGCTCAGAATATTGCTGATAACAAATGATGGGCTTTGACCCTATTAATCTGTTGGTCAGCATCTGAAAGACTTGGTTAGTTATAGCTCCTACTTTCTGGATCATGTGGTTTTCTCTACTGGTGAGAGTGGTTCTCTTATTGGCCCACACTGGCTTGGTTGATGTTGAGTAGGCTCAGTCAGTTCTGCTTGAGCACAATTAACTGGGCCTCTTCATTGGATGTAGTTGTGATACAGAGGTAGGTAATTAAATGAAGTGTTTGATTACTGTTCCTAGTTATTTAGTAATTTTGTCTCTCTTGTTTCCAAATTATCCATGAGATTTAGAGACTTAAAAAGCATGTAATTCTTCATTTGGAGATAGTATGGGCTTTGTTGGAAAAGATTTATCTGCCATATTGTTTTGGTCAAAGTCTCAACAAAGAATCCTTTTGAGTGGCACTAATGTTATTTTATTCCTTTCTAATCAGTTGTGACATGTGGAAAACAAAAACTTATGTATATATTTGATAAAGAATTTTCACCAAGTTTACTTATATTTCATTGTAGTTCATACGAATTGTTTTAAATTTGTGACTTGTTGAAGTTGAAAACAATTCTTTTGCTGATGTTTTTTAGCTCTTTTATGACATTTTATTCTGTAAAGAGAAAAAAAAAATTGAAAGAACAAACAATTGGATCTTTGTTGTTGCTAGTTGTAGTGTTAGTTTTGTTGTTAGTTTTATTTTCAATCTTGTTCTTTGTTACATTCTTGGTTTTGTGGCTGAGTGGTTAAGAAGTTTGCTTTGCAGACATGAGTTTCAGTTGTGATCCCATTGCGTGACATTTTGGTCAAGTGTCTTTATTATAGCCTTAGAAAAATAAATAAGTAAATGAGTAGAAATTTTACCAGTGAGTGTGTTAAATTATAAGGCACTAAAAAGGAAATGACTCTCCCCAGACACAACTGTTCAGAAAGTTGTATGTATTGTACCAATAATTGAAAAGTCCAACCTAGTCACATATTGCATCATGCTGGTACAGCTTGAGAATTACATTAAGGGTACATATGTTTGTCAGATACTCAGCTTCTTAGACTTTAATTTAATGGGTTGGACATTTAGTTGGGACAAGGATGAGGTATTTGTGCCAAATGTTCATTGAATTTCACTTTTGATGGTCTATTGTCTTATCCAAAAGAGCAGAATTGAAAGTTAAGTACAACAGACTTTATAAATTCTAGCAGTTTATGTTGATATATTGTACCACATATTGTCAGATAATTCCTTTTTGATCATTTCCCACCAATTCCACTTTACATCTGAAAATGTAACCAGCAAAGTGTTGGGTATTGTTCAATGTAATGCAATTGTGATGGCAACGTTTATTTCTATTTGACATATCAAGTCTTTATACTCATATAAAAGAAAATGTTAATGTCCCTTTGTCTTAGAGTAAATATGTAAACAATAATTAAGTGAGCATAAAGCTTCTTCTTTTTTTTTTTTTTTTTTTTTTTTTTTTTGGTAATTTGTGTCAGTTTGATATCAGCTGATATCTCAACCGATATTTGCTGTTCTATAGAACTTAATATTCTGTTGATAAGCCCAATATTGAAAGCCACTTATCAGAGGCATATTGGATGTCTGAAAGTAAAGAAAGTATTTTTCACTGTCTCTGAAGCAAGTTTGGAACAGCGTAATTTTAGAAGGCCCTAACAAATAAGACCCTAATACTATAAATCTGTTTTTGGTAGGCAAATGAATATTCCAAAGATATTTGTCTTTGTTTGTTATACACATCTGGCTCCATTGTTACTACCACTGATAGGATGGTAATGGAGGTAGAATTGCTGTACACCAAGTGGCTGCCCTGTCACATGGCACCTCATGTGTTAAACTGTTTGAGTGCGCAGTTTATTTATCAGTCATTCACTATAGTGAAGGTCAGTGCAGTAACTTGGGTTCTTGAGGTGACAACTCTTCACATGCCCCAGTCCAGGATGCAGCTATCCTTCCTCAACCTATTCACAAATGTCATCCTCTGAAAATCATACATCATCATGCATGGACTCCCAGAGAACAAGTCTTGGAGTGATGCAATGAGAATAATGGATATTGTGGCCAGCAACCTTTACTTAAGTTTTTTTTTTTTTGTTTTTTTTTTTTTGTTAAATCTTTGTGTTCATCAAATGTAAACTAGTGTGGAGGTTAACATTGTTCATGTTTTCCACCCACAAGACATCCTCAGCTGTATGGAGTATCCAGGTACAGTTCCTATTTAATGATTTCTTGTGGGCAACAGTTAGTGCTCATATCTTTTATTAAACAAAGATGTAGTGTATTTTGAGAAAACTAGTGGTGGTCTGCTTTGATAAAAATAGAAATCATTTAACAAAAGTTTGCAAATTTGGATGTTTGAATGTTATGTGGAGATGTCACTTCTGATGTTTCATGAAAAGATCTTCTCTAAAGATAAAAAGGATATTCAAGATAGCAGTGAAGAAACCTACTTTCTCATTGTTATCCTAGATATTATCCATATTTGCAAACTTATTAAAACACATTGTATATCAACTGAAGACACCTTATTGATTTGTGATATGCTATAGGTTGTCTTTCTCGGTTGTCCTTGGTGTAAACAACAACTACCACAACCAAAATTACAATTACCAGACATCTTCATGTTAGATAAGATAAATCTAGATGTGTTCCTGAATATGATGCTTACCTATTGTAGGTAAATTTTCTTAAAAATATAAGTGCTTTATCTTTATAGTTTTGGTGATCAAAGGCACTTGCAAAATGTCCTGCTCCAGAACTTGCAGAGACTTTCAACTAGAATCTCATAAATTGGTAGACCAATATTTGATTTGCTCAATAATTCTACATGTATGGGCCTAATACAGTTACCTAATTAATAACAATTTATTAATTACTTTGCAAAGAATATTTTCACCAGTACCAGTAATTACTTAATAATCATATTTAAACTTGAATTCTTCTGATATTTGTCATTCATTTTTAGATTTATGATTGAATGTTAGTAATAGGTTGTTAGTCTGTATAGCAGTAAAGGAAATTGTGTTGTGTGTCTGTAAGCAGCAGTGTGTGTGTGTGTGTGTGTGTGTTAGGAGTTGATTTCAGATGAAAGTGTGTGTGACTGTGCAGAAGTGTGTCTGAGTGTATGGTTACCTAGAACTATGTATGTGATTATATGGGTGCATCTGTGCGACTATTTAGAAGTGTGTCACTGACTAAATAGAAGTGTGTGTGTGTGTGTGTGTGTGTGTGTGTGTGTACAGCAATGTTAAAAACTCTGTTTCAATAAATAGTTTTCTAAGATGTCAAGTATACAGCTATTCCTTGCATTATGTAATCAAGGTGTCCAACTCAGAACAATTGCAGACTGTCCCTAATGGGTGATGTTAATATACTTTTTTTGGTCTGAACACTGGAGGGAGCTGTAAGGAATTGTTAGTTCTAGGAAGGAACAGTTAGATGTAGTGTTTGGTGTGATGTTTATGGTGAGAGATGTATAGAGGAGAAGAGTAAGTTTGTATTATAGTGTAGGGTATATACCTTGATAATTTAGCAGTGTTGTTTCACCCTAAGTCAGCCTTCACCAAGCAGATTTTTGATCAAGAAGCTTTCATCTGTAACTATTGCATCTTTTTCCTCAAGCATAACTTTATCCAGTGTCTTTCCTTTCTAAAGATTTCTTATCTTTTAGTCAAGAAGAAAGGCAGTGCCCATGACTCTTTTCAGGACCTCTGAGACTGGCATGAAGGCAGACTGTATCTTTAAACTGGAGACCATGCTTGCAATAGAGAGAATTCGATTCCCATTACTACAACAAGGCCAGGTGGTGGAGTTAAACCAAATGAAGAATTGTTTGTCACATTAGATCAGTGGTTCTCAACCATTTTTTGCCTTTGATTACTATTTTACTTAACTGAACATCCATAGCCATTTGATGTGTGTGTGTGTGTGTGTGTGTGTATATATATATATATATATAAATCTACTCTATTTTCATAATTAAATATTATTAGGAATTGTATAAAAATATTAAAATAATTTGTGTATTGTAGAAGTATAATCAATTTATTGCACATTAATTGAAATAATATCATGTATGGACACTCAATGGCCATATGGACCCTGGTTGAGAACCGCTGCCCCTAGATGATGCAGTGTGATATGGGAGGGGACAGGTTGAAGGAAGAGATTTGATTGCTATTTCTTATAGATTGAGTTACTATGTAGATGCTCTATCTTCAGCTCTTAATTTGGCTTTGGACCCCTCTTGTCAGTCAGTTGTCAATTAGTAGCAGCTCTTTGTTGGGTTGCTACCAAAGTAATTTAAGTGTGATGGTGGTGGTGTTAGTGTATATTTGTGGTTGTCCTTCTTAAAGTCAATGTTCTGTAGTTCTCATTAAAGTGGAGCAAGGGGAGTGTTTTCTTGTGTAGGAGGAAGTATGATGTTGTTTACACATTCCGCTTCAAACATTCAACAACTCACAATTAGTTCCACTAGCAGGAAGACTGCCCTCTGGGCAGTTTTCTGCTAGCCCCTTGATAATATTTTCACATTTGATTCCCATTTCTAATAATTTTTGTATTTTACGTCTAATTATTTCTCCATTATAGTATAGATGCTTGCTATGATGATGATGAAAATGGCATTGAATGGGGTGTGGTGGTAGAAGTGGTGGTGGTGCTAAGAATGTTTCCCTTTTATTACACTTGGTTTGAGTCTCGTCTTTTTGGTTTTTCTCTCTTCTAATCTTTCTCTTTCCTCACCACCCTTTATGAAAAACCCACCACCAGAAAGATTTTAATCTGTTTCAATTCTTCCTTGTGCAGCTTAAGTAACATTGCACCAGAAGTCAGTCAGGATGGTTAATGATGATGCAGCCATCAAACCTTGCCATAGTGATTCACTAAACTGAAATTCATGAGATGCTCTTCTATTTTTTTTGTTTTTTGTTTTTGCCATTGAGAGGATTTGAACTCAAACTAACAAGACAGTTGCCAGTTATACTCTGCCAACAACCCCACTTCACTTCTATGGTACCAATATTACAGCTAGCTGGACTGAGCTGCTGGAAGTTAATACCTTCATCATGGACACAACTGAATAACACCAACAGGATGTGAATCAGCTGTCTTGTAGATAAAACAGCTTGGCACAGGTTGTGTTGCGTGCATGTGTTACTATTTATGGTTGAGTGGTTAAGAATTTTGCTTCGTAATCTTGAGGTTCTGAGTTCTCTCTTCATGACATCTTGGATAAGTGCATTATCAAATGTATTCTTTTTTAAAAAGTTGGTGTGGCTACTGCATCTAGCAAGATGAGTAACCACATAGAAACTTCACACCACATTCCTTTATCATATATTCATATAGAGCACTGCTTATATTTCAGATGTTGCTGCTACACACACACACGTAAGCAGGCGACATATTGATAGAGTTGTTAGAACACCATTTAGAATACCTTGCTGTATGTTCTGGTCCCCTACACTCTGAGTTCAAATCCCACTGAGGTTATCTTTGTGTTTTATTCTTCTGGGGTTGTTAAAATAAAGCACCAGTCTAGGATGGTGGACCGGTGGAATTGTTAGAGTGCCAGACATGTGCAGTATTTCTTTGTTCTAATTCTTTGCATTCTGAATTTGAATTCTGCTATGGCCTACTTACATAGTAGACTTACTTCACCACCCAGTTTAATAGCACTACCTGGCCCTTGAGTGTCTTTAGTGGAGAAGTTCACTCTGTTGTAAGCCTTCAAGCCAGATATTCAAGTTGAAGGCACTTCCTATCTATCTTCCACCTTGTGGAAACCCTGATAAAGGGTCACGAGTACTGCCATCCCCCACTTTGACTAAATAAAGGCATCTACAAAAAGAACCTACAGGCTCATGAGCATACCCAAACTTTGGTATTTAGACTAAAAGTATGACTCCTTTCTGAACAGAATGCCAGTCCATCAAGGGTTAAATTCCAGATTCCACTGATATTCACTTTTAGCTGAGTGTGCTCCCTCAATAAGCAATATAAATGTTATAAAGTGGGTTCCTCCCACTGGTGTGAACTGCTGTTGTATTGTAGTTGCTGTTGTATTGTAGTTGCTGTTTTTCGCTAGTAGCTACAGTAGTTACTAGTCAATGGATACCGTTGTATCTCTTCGTATCAGAATAGTAATATACTAACTTCTGTCTTACTATCTCTGATAGCTCCACAAGGTACCGACTAGAACTGTAGACTCTCAACTCTTTGACTCTCGACCCATTCTTGACAACCAGCTACTGGTCTATTTATAATGGCTGACCCCTACCATTTTTTACCGGGAGGGGTACATAATTTCACTATACAACAATAAAAAAGAAATGTGTTCTTTTAAAAATTGTGAGGAAGAATTTGGTTTCTGTTTCTGGTTAAGTGACTTCATAGAGACGTCTAGTTGGCTTAACACTCTTCTATCATAGTTTGATCCATTGAAAAGAACACCATATTTTTCTCAGGCAGTCTAAATACAATTAGTAGAGAACCTCAAGTTTGTTGAGGTTAGTTCCCTTTCTTTGTAAAGAATATAAACATACAAATCTCTGTTTTTGTGTTGAAAATTATTTTTGTTGAACATTAATAAATTTGAGAAAAGACACATAAAAATTGCTTTGAATTAGACGGGAAAACAAAACTGGTCTCCATAAAAACTTATTTTTAATTTACTATATGTAGATGTATTATTATCAAATTACAAGTGCTTGATACTTGTCTATTGTCAAGTAGTTTTAAAGATGAGTATTATAAAATAGTCAAGTGTTTATATCACAACTACTTCCTTACTCACTAAAATGTGGCTAAAGGAGATCTCTCATTCTATTAAACAAAGTTTTCCTGTTCTGGTTTTAATGTTAATTTTGCTCTTAAAAGCTGCCCGATTACTTGGAATTATGTGTGTTAGGACAAATGGAAAAATATGTAAACTTTCAGCATCAACAACAACAATAATGGGAACATCATTGGAGTCACTTGACTTGCTAGAAATAGCAGCTAAATCTTCCACTTGTCACACCCTCTGGGGCCTCCTTAGGATACAGTTTACTATGGAAAGCTTTTGGACGAGGTTTTTGCAGAAGAATAACAGTTGCTCATGCATGCAAGACTGCCACTTCTATACCACTGATTATGTTTGAGGAAACAGCAAGACCAATGTTGCCCTGGCAATTCTGCCAATACACCGTCTTGCATTGGTATCTATTTTATTGACCCACCCCCCCAAAAAAAGATTAAAGGCAAAGTTGATCTTGATAATAATTAAACTCCAAGCATTGAGAGCCAAAATAAATACTGTGAAGCATTCTATCCAATATTGCAATGACTGCTTGTTCATCAACTTAGTCACAGCTGAACATTTTGAAAAAGGAGGCGACACACATTGGATGTAGTTCTGCATGCACTCATCATCATTTATCATTTTTTCCATGCTTGCTTGTGTCAGGCGTAATTTGTTGGGGCATACTTTTCTTTGGCTGAAAGCCCTTCCTGTCACTAATACCCACTTGTTTCCAAGTGTGGTAGTATTTTTCCAGGACCTGATATATTTTCAGTGGAAGACTGGAAACGAACATCATCACTTGTATGATGATGATACTCCTTTACAACCATATGATGTCTTGACAAGGGCACACACACATATGAGACAGGCTTCTTAAAGTTTCCATCCACCAAATCCACTCCCAAAGCTTTGGTCAACCTGAAGCTATATAGTAGAAGACAATTACCCAAGATGCTACAAAGTTGGACTGAACCCAAGGCCACATGGTTAGTAAGCAAGCTTCTCAACCACACAACCAGGTTTGTGCCTATAATCTGGTGTGAGGGGGTGACCAAAAAGGATAGGCTGGTCATGCATTGAATGCTTTGATCATGGATCTGATTCATCAGCATTGACTGAGGTCAAACAATAACAATGACAGATCTAAGAACTGCAAAATCTCAGCTTATAAATGTTGACCATGTGTTAGTTTCTGCATATTGGAGGTCAAAATCTCACTGAATCAACATCCTTTATACTTCAATATACACCATAACACAGTAGGTGTATGTGTGTTACAATGCCAATGTCCATTCTATATACTAAGATCTCTGTAGCATTGTTATTTGTAGATTACAAAAGAAAAAGAAAAAAGCTCCCAGAAGGAAATAAGTTAAATCAATCTATCATGGTGGAGCAGATGAAAGCTGATGGTATGTCATGACTAATAACTGAGGAAGGCTACATTGGATAAATGGTTCATTAGATTCCGTGCTACTAGACCCTGTAGTATGATTAGTTAATAATTATGTTGTGGCTGGTTTGACTAATCCTTGATCAACTTCTATATCTTTGTGCAGACCTTCCTTTTCTGCAAGATGCTATCAAAGATGCAAGTATGTAGTGGTATGGCATTGTAGTACATGTATATGTGTTTGAGTGATGTGGTTCAGTGTAATATAGAAGGGCACAAGTTGAAAATCTGTGTGGGATACGCATGTAAAAGTGTGTATGTGCGAGATACAACTCAGTAAGTGGTACAACAGGATATAATATCTTACTTCCTCTTTGTGTGTGATGTGGTAGTCCTTTTGCCAAAAAGGATTTTGCGTGTGTGACTGAGAGAGGCTGAGATAAGGCTGGCCCTCCTCTGAATATTATGATTTCCTTCTTCAAGAGATGCTTTGAAATATCCTGTTAAAATATGTTTTTGCCTCAACATAAGTTTCCTTATCATGTGTTCTTGTATTCTTTTACTTACTTCAGTTGTTGGACTGTGGCCATACTGGTCCACCCCCTTTAAAGTTTATCGTTGATCATATTAAGCCCCACCCCATCCAAGTACTCCAGTCTTTTTGTTACATTACTAAGTTACTAGACATAAAGTCTACAACATAAATGACACCAGCTTTTTGACTGGTGTAAACATAAAGATACCTGCATTCACATGTGCACACATGCTCTCTCTCTCTCTCTCTCTCTCTCTCTCTCTCTCTCTCTCTCTCTCTCTCTCTCCCTCACACACACACACTTGATGAACACTTTCCATTATATGTTAGATATGCATATAGATTTGATGATCACAGCAATGATATCGGTATTAAATACATTATATTAGTGACTTAAAATGAAATTTATTTCATCAGCTTTTGCTTGCTACTGATGTCATATCTTGGAAATACTTTTTCCATCTAAAAGTATTGGTCTTACTGAGTTTTTGAGTCACCTTGGACTGATAGATGGACTGACAAATCAGAATTTAGATGTGCAGACAGATAAGTCAATAGATAGGTAGACCTATCCATTGATTAACTGATAGGTATAATGAGAAATTGAATGAGAGAGGGAGAGAGATAGAGAGATAAATAGATAGATAGAGAGAGAAATAAGGATTATGGGAAATAAGAGATATGACTGGCTTCTGAAGTCTCTTGCATCTCTGACACAACCTACCAGCTTTTTAAATTATTGTGAGATCACCGTTATTATCACAATTGGTTAAATATCCAATTTTCTATACAACCATCAGTTGGGTAGCTCCCCCTTTTCACATTCCTCCCCCAACTCTTTCTCTGTGTCTATGAAGAAAACTTACAGCCTCTTTCTTCATGGAAACTTAGTCTTCAGTGGTGCGGTTCTATATTACCATCAATATCTTATTTCATATGAATTAGAGGAGGGGTGGGCATTACTTAATCCACTTGGATCTGTTTGAATCCCCAGATTATTAGGAGATAAGAATCTTGGCTACATGGTTTCATTTTTGAAGGCAACCAATGGCACATAACTTTATATAGTTAGTGGTTGGGAAGGAGGGATGATTAGAGGCGGAAGAGTTGAAGATGAAAGAAACCTAATGTAGAACTAAATGTGTTTACTATGTTTTGGAATTCTGGTTTAAGCCATACTTTCAACCCAGATCTAGTAGCACAATTGTTGTTTAACCCCAGGTCAGCCCTGGTTGTATAGACTTATGGTCATCCATGGCTATCTTGTCTTTTCCTGAAGGGCTGCTTCATCCAATTTGTCATTCTATTTTAATCCTTTAGCATTTAAACTGGCCATATTGGATCAAAATATTCGATCCACTTTATGTTCAAACTAACCAGATCTTACCTCTCACACTTAGCCTGTAATGGTGTTCAAAAAATAAACAATCACATCATTGAGATCTCAAAGCTACAAGGTAATTCATGGTGAATTTTTTTTAAATGTAAATAAATAAGCTTACATTTGACAAAGTAATCTGAATGCTAAAGAGTTAAAGCAACAGAATGTGATATGAGGGGGATTTAGCTGCTAGTCCTTGCAGACTCTGCAATAATGTGGAAGTTTTTTTTCTTTAGCACCATGGATAGGAATGTTGTCTTGTTTATTAAGCAACCTCATTAAGTAAGTAACATATTGGCCTACCTGCACATAGTTCAATAGTTCATATCTGCTTTAAAACATTTTGTTGTATTTTTGGTCAAAATAATTTACACTCCATTACTTCACAGTTTACCAAGCTGTCAGGAATAGATATTAGGTCATCTGGCAAAGTTGTTGGCATTCTGTTAGAGGAGAGAAGAAATTTCTCTTATCTATTTCATAAACCAAAACAAGTACTAGCTATAAAAGTCTCACGAGATCTTGGGTTGAGATATATATATATATATATATATATATATATATATATATATATATATATATATATATGTATATATATGTATATATATGTATGTGTGTGTGTGTGTGTGTGTGTGTGTGTGTGTGTGTATACATGCATACATATGTATCTCCTAAGCTTGTGTGAGTCTTTACTATATATTTACTGTATTTGACTTACAATTTTCATGTCACTACTCAGTTTTCACATTTCCTCTGGTAGCAAATTTTCTTCTTTATTAAAAACAGTTAAAAAAAAAAACAAAAAATTTGGAAAATGGTTCCAGGACACACATTTCATTGGATATCATTCCTCATATGTCACTACACATTAGTTTCATTGGAAAAATTCAGGTTAAGGGTGATAATTCATGCTGAAAAATATTCATGATGTTAAAATCATTAACTGTCAGAAGAGATTATTTTGAGAATATTGTCTTTTTTCATGGGAGGTAGGCAAATGAAGGGGAAATTGTTAGAATTTTACATTTTCAAGTCTCACACTTCAGACACAAATTTTGAGTTTTGACTTTCACAAATCCTGATTCCAAATTTTAATTAAATATTTAACTAGAATTGAAATGTTACCAGTCCACAGATGTTTGAATTTTTTTCGTGTGTAAATATAAAGAAATGGATTCTTTTGTGGCTAAGATATTAGCAATGTTAATAATTTGAATTTTACAGTTGCATATAAATTATGTTTATTGTAGCTGCTATATGATTTGCTTTTGCAGCAATATTCCATTTAATTGAGGAATATTGTCTCCTCTTTCCTGAGTGATATAGAATGTCTTGTGCTAGATAAGATCACAAATTTCCAACTGTAATCAAAAGCACACCACCAACTTCATTGAATGTAACCTCAGATTTTTTTTTTTTTTTTTTTTTTAAAGAAAATGTTTGTTGCTGCTATAAAATCAGCATATAGTACGACCCCCCCCCCCCACACACACACACATTTGATTAATTGGAAATACCTTTTAAAACTCAATACGCACTGCAGAGTCATTCACTCAGATATAGAAGCAAGAGCAATTTCACTTTGAACCCATAGCTATGGAGTTGTGAAGTGAACTTAACCATGAAGGTATACCTGTACATATAGATAGATAATATAATATAAAATGTCGTATTCTGTGTGACACTTTGAGCAGGTATCCTTGACCAAAGTCTTAGACCTGCCAAAGCCTTGTGAACAAAATTTAGATAAAACTGAGGAAACCCTTTCGAGAAACCTTTGCAGTTGTTAGGTAGTAAAGCTAAATTTGTTCCGTTTTGCTTCACCACCCATACATTTTGGTGCCTTTAGTGAAGTTTGCTCTTTTGTAAGCATTCAGGTCAGCATCTGGCCCAAGGATTTCATACCTGACTACCACCAGTTCCTTATCTGGACTAAATTGTAAATATAAATATATCTACACACACACACACACACACACACACACACACACACACACACACACACACACACACACACACACACACACAGAGTATCACTATGATAAAGTGGGGACTAACATAATTGATGTAATGTGCCAAAAAGGTTTAATTATAATTTTTTTAAAAATCATTGTCTAATTCTGATCAATAACTGCAAGGGAGACAAATCTGGAATCTAAATTACTTGGAATCAAATTAAATATAGACTCTAGCGAGGAGTAATTCATTTACTAACTGTTTTACATTTCAGAAAGTGTAATGAAATATTCTTTCTCATATTTCTGTGTCGGCTAGCAATCCATTCCGTAGTCTGAACTTCAGTACACCACCCAGTTCATATCATCCTCCCCAAAGATTGGTACCACCCACTTTAGGAAGTGCTATATGAGTTGATAACATGCCTTTCTTGTGTTTCAGTTTGATTTTTTAAACTTCCAGAATTTCAGTCTTATTGAAACTAAATATGTTAACATGCAACTCTTATTCCTCTTCTTGGTGCATGTTGCTGGTGCAAGTATATATACCTAAAGCTTAACAACCACTTTGTAGTGTTAACTTTAGTTATAAATACTTGCTCTATGAAGTGATTAAAGAAAATGGAAACGTGCTAAGTAATATTTTCCTTAACCTTTTTACTACTGAAATCAGATACATCCACTCAAAGTTTCTTTACCCTTAACTCCAAAAGGCAATTCTGTCTACCGATCTATCTCTTGTTGAAGACTGTCATGTATGAAACTGTTTTTCATTGAGACATTACAAGTTTATTGACACAACATGACTTGCAGAAAATGCCAATGCTTTTTTTTTTTTTTTTTTTTGGTAGGTATTTACCATCATCAGTGGAATAACCATAAAAGTTCAATTTTGCATTTTAAGGGTTAAAAGACAATAGTTCAAAATAAGATTTTAAACTTGTGACTACAAGATTGTTTATCTCAAATCATATCTTCAAAACTAATGTGCTTACTTGTTAAATTATTCATGTATGCATGTGTACACATGCATGTGTATGTTGGTCTGTAGAAATATGTGTGCAGTTGTTGGCATATAGAAATGCAGATATGTGTGTATTGGCATATTGAAATGTTTGTATGTGTACTTTGGAATAAAGAAATGTGTAAGTGTGTGTATATGTTGGTATAAAGAATTGTGAATGTGTGTATGTGTGGGTGGGTCATATAGAAGTGTATATGTATCCACATGCATTACTATATACTCCACTTCCACTCTTCCAGCATGCATGTGTATGTTAGTGTGGGCAAAGAGAACGAGAGTTGTTGGCCATTTGCTTAAGTCACTCTTTACTCCTTCAAATATCAATCTGGATAAAGGAAATGGTAAAATGATCTGGTTAGTTAATAGCTATAATGTGCGCTGATAGATTGTAACTCTATTACAATATCATTTATTCTCGGCAGTGGTAGTAGTGACGATAATGATAACGATGGTAATGATGGATTTATGTTTCTCATTGTGTCAACCATACAACATAGCAGTGTACCTCTTTGTTGAAACTGTACACTGCACAACAGTCAGTCTTGAGATTACTCACCTCTAGATTATAAAGCCAGGTGAATAGATTGTTTTTCTGGCTTATTTTCCAGTCTCCGCATGAATCATTTTTACAAGTAGAGCTGTACTATGCTGCTTTGTACTGACTAGCTTCTTGTCTTCTTTTTATTTTCTCTTTTCCGATATTATCTATTTTTTCTTTTGTTGTTGTTGTCCACCAGTGCAAATGTTTGACTTATGTTAATTATCTAGTTTATTTATGGTACTAATGTCATTCAGTAGTAGCAACCTTGTATCTGCTAAGAATAGCTGCTGAGTTCATATAATTCCTGTTGAGTCTAACTTTGCCTTTCATTCTTCCAGGATTGATAAAATACCAGTTATATACTGGAGTGGTTTTCACCAGTCCTCTCTTCACTCTCAAATTTATGGCCTTGTTAGAAACATGATTTTTATTACCAGTAATGCTCTTCTCAAATCTCATGGAGGTTAAATTTACTTTTCATCCCTCTTGAGTCAATAAAATAAAGTATCAATCAAATACTGGAACTGATTTAATCAACTACTTCCACCATCAAATTTGTGGCCTTGTTGCCTATGTTAGAATTAATTACCCTGAGCATGTAAGTGAAAGCAAGGTATTGTTGTTGCTCGTCTTTGTCTGTGTGTTTGCAAAATTACTGGAAAACCGCTGAATGGATTTTCACCAAAATATGAGATTATTAAGTTTTATTTTACCATTGTGTGTGTGCAAGGTATACATCACCCCTTCGATGCCTTTTTTTTTTCCATCTTATTATTAATATTGCTCAAGTTGGTAAGCTGGCAGAATTGTTAGCACACCAGGCAAAAGGATTTGCAATATTTCATTTGTTGCTGTTTTGAGTTCAAATTTCACTGAGGTCATTTTTGCCTTTCGTCCTTTCAGTGTCAATAAAATAAAACCCAGTTGGGTACTGGGTTCAATGTAGTCGACTAATCCTCTCTCTCAATATTTCAGGTCTTGTGCCTTTAGTTGAAAGAATTATTAATATTGCTCTCCTCAACTGAACTGCAATGGAGTAGCAGAAATGGGAGATCTTTAGTGGATTTTGCAGTCTTTATTTAACACTTGGCTCTCAAAACCAATTGATGTTTCTAAACTGAAGAAGACGAGATTGTTTTTGTGTAAGATTAAGAGAAAACAAAATGTAAACTGTATATTTGAATTTACAACTAATGAGCTAGGAGTTCAATGCCTTATCTATTTAGCCATCTTATCACCACATCAGACTGTAAAAATATGTGAGTTAACATTGCTAATATTCTGGCAGCATCACAATCCAGGATGACATAATTTCTGGATATTCTTATTGAAAATCATCATCTAATGTTCACTTTTCCATGCTTGCATACGTCAGATGGAATTTGTTGAGGCAGATTTTGTATGGCAGGATGCCCTTCCTGTTGCCAACCCTCATCTGTTTCTAGGCAAGGTCATATTTTTCCATGGCTAGACATGTTTTTGATTGTATGAGGGTAAATACTTATTTTCAACCATCATGTAATGTCTAGACTAAGGTACACACACACACACACACAAAATGGATTTCTTTCAGTTTCCTTTTACCAAATCTACTCACAAGGTTTTGTTCAGCTTGAAGCAAAAGACACTTGCCCCTCTCATTAGAGATGTAAAAACTGTAATGTTTGAAGAAATCACTTTTTTTGTTGTTTTTCTAGATGTGTAGAATTCAAATGTAGGATAAAAAAACAAAACAACTCTGTATTAAAACTTGCAGAGGATTTCTTAGTCTCTGGCCATAAATCTAATGTCTTGTGCCATTGTTGTGTATGATATTGGCTGTTAGTTGAAACCTATTGTTCAAGTCTGAACACAGATTTTACTGCAGTACATTTAGCATCCAGGAATAAGTTGCAGATCATCTGGAGAATGTTACCTATTATAGACTAGCTTCCTATCCAGGAAGTGGTTTTACTTGTCATTCGCTTTGGTATGAAGCTAGAACTGAGCACTGATTCTTTAAAAATACCCTCCCTACCTAGCAAATGCTAGGTAGGGAGGGTATTTTTAAAGCTAGCATGTGCTTTGGTTGTGTAAGGTGATGCCCTGTATTGTGACAACTAAATATAGACATTCTCTGTGGAAGCCTTGCATTCCTGGAAATTTTGCCATAATGTAGAATTCCATAACATTTTATGAATTTTCCTCTTGATTTACACCCATTGTCTTCAAAGTAACATATAAATTAGGTTTCATTCTATGGAATTCCACATTACTGCAAGAGTTTTCAAGACTGCACCCCCACCCCCACCCCTATGGGTGGGGCAGGGTATAATTCCTGTATTGGTAGCATGTTGACATGGGATGTAGTGTATGACATTGTCAGGTCATGTCATAGCAAGACATTCTAACACTGATAAGAGTTGCTTCTAAAGGGTTAGATTTGCTGTAAGCATGACATGACACAATGATAAGGGTCTCTACAAATGACATCAGGAGAGGGAATTCTATCTCTGCTGTATTGCTCGTTATACCCTCTAATTAATGTGTCAGCTCCCTCTCTCTCTTTACCAGTCTTACATGCATTAGCTTCATACATACACTGACAATCAACGGTAATGTGTGTGTGTGCGTGAAAGTGATTGTGTATTTGTGTGTGTGCATGCAACTCTGTGTTTGCCTGTATATGTGTTCGCATATCCATGTTTATATTTGTGCGTATGTATACTGTATGTTTGTCTATGTATTTGTGTGTATGCTAGCATATATAGTATATTTACATAGAAAAAATGTATGGTTGAGTATATATATATATATATATATATATATATATATATATATATATATATATATATATATATATATAAAGAGAGAGAGAGAGTGGGGGGAGAAATAATACATTTCTAAATCTCTCAGAGATTTATGCGATAAAGTAGTTGTATGCTGTCCACTTAATGTGACAATCCCATGAAGGGAATAATACTACTGCTTTTTAGCCCTAGGAAGCAGCACCGCTTCCTGTCGGCCTTGACACATTTCCTGTGTCCTTATGCTTACAAGGGAGAGAGGCTTAGCTAAGTGGAAGTGCTTTTCTCCCCCTTGTAAACATAAGTATTATTCCCTTCATGGGACTGTCACATTAAGTTGACAGCATACAACTACTTTATCACATCACTACTGCATAAATCTCTCTCAGAGATTTAGAAATGTATTATTTCTATTTTTGAAATCAGTGAATGTGTTTCACTAGAATTATGATATGTTTACAAGAGCTTGATAGGCATCTTCGACTAGCAGGCCATTGCTACTCCAGACTGATGACGAGCAAAGACTCAGAAACATGTCTCTGGATGCAGGCTTAGCTAAGTGGAGGTGCTTGTCTCCCCCTTGTAAACATAAGGACACAGGAAATGTGTCAAGGCCGAGAGGAAGCGGTGCTGCTTCATAGGGCTAAATAGCAGTAGTATTATTCCCTTCATGGGACTGTCACATTAAGTTGACAGCATACAACAACTTTACCACATCACTACTGCATAAATCTCTGAGAGATTTAGAAATGTATTATTTCTATTTTTGAAATCAGTGAATGTATTTCACTAGAATTATTATATGTTTACGAGAGCTTGACAGGCATCTCCGATTAGCAGGCCATTGCTACTCCAGACTGATGACAAGTACTTTATATATATATATATATATATATATATATATATATATATATATATATCCATATTTATCTTTGTATGTTTGATAAAACGCATTCAAACCATTATCATGTCGTTTTGTATATCAGGGACTATATTGTCAAATGTATCCAGGAAGTTTAGTTGCTATTTCTAACAGTTGAGGAGATTGGCATCTACCCCTGCTAGTATGCATTCCTGCAAATTGTTGTGTGTGTGTGTGTACTGTTGTCAATGTGTTACTGTGTGTCAGTATATTAGTGTTACAGAGAGTCACTGGAGCAAGATTTGTCCCTTGGTTTTATCAGGTTTAGCTACCATATAGAAATACTGGAGCTGGCTTACACACACACGTGCACGAAACTATGATTTGAGTGAAAGTTGGCTGCTGTTTCTATTAGGGGTAAATGGTCTGTTCCAGCAGCAAAAACAAAAGTACTTGCAATCTGTTGAAATATTTTTATAGTGTATGCAGCACATGAAATCAAGTGATTTGATTGGTCACTCAGTTTATTTCCTTGAGTAGGGCCATTTCAACTTCTGTCTATGGTTTATTTAAAATAGGAAGGGCAGCTCCCATGGTCATTGCAAGATCTGGAGGAGGGGAAAGGGAGGAACACTTTATAACTAATAGTTTTTTCCAGTAGAAACCAGTACATTTAATTATCAGAGGATTCATTGAATACTTGTAATTGATTAGCTTCTGCTAAAAACATTAAGCAGCATTCTGGATGTGTTACACCAGGCTATGAATTAAATCTGTTAACGAAGAACAGGTGCAGCCTAGTAGTTTCTACAAAGTTTCTATCTAATTTCACTCACAATACTTAGCTTGACTTGAGGCTATGTTAAAAGACACCTGTCCAAAGTGTTGTATACTGTAATTAAACCTGAAATCATGTGATTGCAAAGTAAACATTTTAACCATATGATCATACCTTCACCTTTTCTGTGTTGTGCCCCTAAGCAAAGCAACCAAATGTACATGGTGCAGTTTCTCAAACTAACAACAAACTCCCATTTTACTTTACAGTGGAGTGCTTAGAGATAAGAATATTCTTCCTTTCACTGGTTATGCAAGGAATTCAAATCAAGAACTGTAGTAACAACAATAATATAGTATTAAAATGGGTTCTACAAGCATGTCTTCATATGTCATCATTTAAATGTTCACTTTTCTATGCTTGCATGTGTCATACAGAATTATGGCAGGTTTTCTGTAATTGGTTACCCCTCCTCTTGTCAACCCTCACCTATTTCTGAGCAAAGTAATAATCCTCTAGGCCAGTGGTTCTCAGCTGGAGTTTATGTGGCCCTTTGGTGTCCATATAAGGTTTTTCTATAATAAAAATTTGTGTAAAAAGTTGATTATATTTCTACAATACACAAAATATTTAAACATTAAAAAAAAAAAATTCCTAATATTTAACCATTGAAAATATAATTGGAGTTTTTAGACATTGAATGGCGATGTGGGTCCGACCCCCTAACTAAAATAGGAGCTAAAGGGGTCCATAGGCCACCACTGTCTAGGCTCTCAAACAATGAACAGCCCAAACTTAGTTGCACACTTTTTTGTTCAGAAAGATAGTACAACATGTGAAAGAAGCCTGGATATTCTTCTGTGGTTGACTGCAAGTATACAATACTGTTTGTATTTGATTGTGGAGGCTGTTTTGTTTACAAGTTAGTGAACACTTACAACAGAGAAAATATGAACTCTCACTCTCTCACACATACATACATACATACATACATACATGCATGCCTCCTTGGTTTCAGTCTCACTCACAAGGTGTTGTTGGACTGCAGTTTTTGCACAGAACATTTGTCGACAAGGTTTTAAAGCAAACTTTTAGCTGCACAACTTTAAACACACACACACACACACACACACACACACACACACATACACACACACACACACACACACACACACACACACACACACACACACACACACACACACACACACACACACACACACACACACACACACACACACACACACACATACACACACTGGGTGCCTTTTTTGGGGCACCAGCATGCACTAGAGCTAGTACCCTGAAAAGGCATCCTGTACATGTTGCGATTCGCATTAGAAAGGTTTCGAAGTATAGAAGCCATGCCAAAGCAGATACTGGAACACAATGTAGTCTTTGGACCCAGTATCATGTGTGGCTATTAAATTATATATACATAGGTGCAGGAGTGGCCGTGTGGTAAGTAGCTTGCATACCAACCACATGGTTTTGGGTTCATTCTCACTGTGTGGCACCTTGGGCAAGTGTCTTCTACTATAGCCTTGGGCCAACCAAAGCCTTCTAAGTGGATTTGGTGGACGGTAACTGAAAGAAGCCTGTCGAATATGTGTGTCTCTTTGTCACCCCAACATTGGTTGACAACCAAGGCTGGTGTGTTTATGTCCCCGTAACTTAGCAGTTCAGAAAAGGAGACCAATAGAGTAAGTACTAGGCTTACATAAAATAAGTCCTGGAGTTGATTTACTTAACTAAAGGCAGTGCTCCAGCATGGCCGCAGTCAAATAACGGAAACAAATAAAAGAATATATATAACCCCCAACCCCTAACTCTCTCACGTTTTATATATATATATATATATATATATATATATATATATATATATAAAATAAATATAAATATACGACACTTGCCTAAGGTGCCACTCTGGATTTAGAACCATAGCAAAATAACCTTTTTTAGTTTCACTTGTGTGCTGTATACATATATAAAATTTATAAAGTGAGCAATGTGAAAGAGAGATAGTACTTTGCATGATGTTGACAACATTTTCTATGGGACAGTCTTTGAACTGCCTATTTGACATAAATTTTTTCTTGTGTATGGGTAGGCTACTTATAGGGCATTTTGGTGTTGAGAAAACTTATTTTATTTTTTTTACCTGCTTGACAAGGTTTCATTTGTCAGATAACAAAATGTAAAAATGGTTATGACGCCAAGGAAATATTGATAAGATTGGCAAAGGAAAAACAAGGTGACTCAAGTTAAGTGGTATAATCTCCAGGCTGTCAGTATATCTGAAGAGAAACTGACCTTTGAGAGCAAGGAAGAAAAATATATAATATATATATAAAAAAAAAACCAGTTGTGAAATACTTAATACTCCAGTAACAATCATTTGAGTGTCTCATTAGAGAATAACATGAAAAAATGTCTACCATTATCATCATCATTTATGTTCTACATACTTTGTGCTGCTGGCATGGGTTTCACTCAATGAAAGACAGAGCTTCTCACTCCTATCTATTTTACATAGCATTAAATCATTTTGGTAAATATTTCAATTCTGTCAGCATATACTGTTTTCACTGAAAGTAGCAACAGTGGAGGGAGAATGTATTTTCACTTCAGATTT
The DNA here is from genome assembly GCF_046866305.1 of Octopus bimaculoides. NCBI lineage: Eukaryota > Metazoa > Mollusca > Cephalopoda > Octopoda > Octopodidae > Octopus > Octopus bimaculoides. The sequence goes on along the minus strand of NC_142932.1, from coordinate 50,588,000 downwards.
CTCATCAATCCTAAAGAATTGAAGAACTCAACCAAATAAGAACAGAATGATTTAAATACCATTTTTTTCCTTCAAGCACTAGTTTTTCCTTTGAACACTAAGTTAACAATAACTCATTCTATTCTTTTATTTCTTTTCTTTAAAAAGTTTGGAAATACAATGAAGTGAGCTATCTAAATGCCTTTATTGTCATCATTGTTATTTTTAGGTATATTTTTTTATGCTGGCATGGTTTATATAAGTTTTCAGTCTTGGTCTTCTGTCAATTCTTGGATATCGCTAGGTTCTTATGTTTGCTTTCACTTCTTTGTCCTCCTTTTGCCATGTAATATATATTGACACAGTGTGTTTCAAAATATGATTGAATTAGTTTTAATCAACTACTTCCACCTGCTGCCAATAATCTACCTTAGAGTATTTCAAACTTTTCTTAACTTTTCTCTCTATGTGGATTGCTGCATGCTAAAAGAAATTAATTGAATGTCTCTAGCTCAAGTTTGTGCAGGCATGGCTACATGGTAAGACTTTTGCTTCCCAGTCACATGGTTCCGGGTTCATTTTCTGTGTGACATCTTGGACAAATGTCTTCTATTATAACCCCAGGCCAACCAAAGCCTTGTGAGTGGATTTGGTGAACAGAAGCTGAAAGACTGAAAGAAGCACATTGTGTATGCATACATATTTGTGTGTGTTTATGTTTGTACTCCACCACTGTTTGACAACTGGTGTTGGTTTGTTTATGTCTCCGTAACTTAGCAGTTACCTACAGAATAAGTATCCAACTTTAAAAAAATCAGTACCAGGGTTGATTCATTCAATTAAAGCCCTTCTAAGCAGTGCTGCAGCATTGCTCTAGTTCAATGATAGAAACATGTAAAAGATAAAAGGTGTATTTGTGTGTGTGTCTTTATGTCTGTGTTTGCTCCCCACCACCACTTGACAACTGCTGTTGATGCAGATACAAAGACACACATACATACAATGGGCTTCTTTCAGTTTCTGGCTACCAAATACACTCACAAGGCTTTGGTCAGCCCGAGGCTGTAGTAGAAGACACTTGCCCAAGGTGCCACATAGTGGGACTGAACTCGGAAACATGTGATTGGGAAGCCTGCACCTATGATACCTTTTTTTGTAACATTATATTGGAGGGACATTTTTTTTCTTTGAAGGCCATCATGATTATGTAAAAAAGCTGTGGTGTATTACAACTGTTGTGTATTACCCTACATCATTGATGTAGGTTAAAATCAGGCTGGTTGAACTTACTTGTCTCCAAGCATTGTATACAAGGGGATTTGAAGTTAGATAGCATTGTTAGCATGGTACTTGTTTAGAACTAGTTGAAGGGCCATTTAAGAATCTATTTATTCTTCCATGGACATAACACAGTACAAGTAATGGGATATAGACCATGAACATTTCTGTAAGATAGTTAATACTATTCTCTAGGCCAGCTAGCTGAAGTTTTCATGTTCTATGGTGACTTCAATTAAGTAAATTCTTTAACAGTTTGGCATCATTTGGAGGAAAGAATTATGAACTGTTTGGAGTGGTGGTGGAATAAATTGATTCTTTGAACTGAAAAATTTAGAGATACTAGAACTGATAAAACAAAAACAAGCAAAATAAATATAAATATTTAAATTCCATGAAGTTGAAATTTCTTGAGAATATTTGAATTAAATTTGTATTTTGCACGATTTCCTCCTCCTGCATTATATCATATTTCATAGATATAATACTTCATTATTCAGAAATGTTTTATACCCAATCCTTTATGACTAGGATGGTTTTGTTGGCAGAAAGTATTTCCACAGCTGGATGATGTTCTTTCTACAAAATGCCAAGCGGTATAATTTGAGTGGAACCTCTTTTTAACTGTGTAAACTTTGGGGAGTTAACTTGTCTTGCCCAGGATTCCAGTGTAGTGACTGAACAAGGGTGTGAACATGTGTGTAGTTAGTCAGGAGTTCACTACCTCAACATTTGTAATCATTGTGAGGTTGTATATGAAAAGAACATGTTATCATTGTTTTTTATTTTAAAAAAATTTTTTTTTTTGCCTCTGCTTTTCCCACACTGATATGAGTTATATGAAACTTCTTGAGGCAGTGTTCTATTGTGAGATGCCCTTCATGATGCCAACCCATGTTTTCAAATATGGTACTTTATTCTACTTCTTTACATATGGAACTCTTAAAGTACTGGACAATGTTCACTCATATAAACACAAATAGTGTTTAAAATTTACAACATTAAGCTACATCTGGTGGCAGGGCTCCAGTCCTTGAGTTTTGAGGAGTGTGGAGTTGCTCCTTAATTACCATTACTCCCAGGTCCATTCTGCCCAAAATGGTAGCACCTGTCAGGGTCCCATCTAGGGCTATAGTAGAAGACACTTGCCCAAGGTGCCACGCAGTGGGACTGAACCCAAACCATGTGGTTGGTAAGCAAGCTACTTACCACACAGCCACTCCTGCTGTGTATGTGGGAGAGAAAAGTTTTGCTAACTCTCCCACTAAATCTTCTGTCAGCTACTTTATTCTGCTACTGCAGAACCTCATCATCATTCTATTAGCCATACAATATATTATGGCTCATTGCAATCCTTTATCTCATCTGTAAGGCCCAAGAGCTTGAAATCTGTCCTCACCACTTATCTCCTCCTTTAGTATCTGTCTCTTCCATAGAGAGCTTCCATTGTCAGCCCCACCATGGCAAAATTTACTACTCCCAGAACTCATCACATATAGTCATCACAACCATCTTTCTTCCAGTTTAATGTCCAGCCAGCTAGCCACTCTCTCATCTCACCTGTGTCCCACCTTCCACATAGGTTTCCGCTATAGCATTAATATATCACACCTGACTCACTTCTCACCAGTCCCCCACACTTCTTCCATATACAACACTTGTATTTGCTTGTCATACAGCACTACACTCCTTAGGCATTACTTCATCCAATCAGTATTTTGTTACACATACATACACACAAAGATTTTGGTCAAAATATTTGTGTGTGTGTACACACACACACACACATAAAAACAACTACCTAAATAGCTCTTTTAACCATTCCTTTGTTATAAGGTTTCAGCCTCTTGTTACTTTATACTTACTTACTAGCCTTCACTGATTTGTATCATCATCATGCATTTTTTATACATTTTCTTTCCACATCAGATTGAGTTCCTCTCTTGTCAGGTCTTTGAACTTTAATATATCTGCATCATGATGACTAATCAGTCACTTCCGTCACTGCCTTCATAATCATCAGTTATCATTATTGTTATTATTATATGCAGTGTTGTTAATCATTGTTGTCAGGATGTTACAGTTAAGGTGATACCTCCTCCCCATCATTTTTTGTGGGGAATGCCATACTAATGCACAAGTCTGCTGCCTTATCATTTAATCAACTACTTTCCATTCATCTCTTTCAATACGCTGGACTCTGGGACCATGTAAGTTAGGCTGGAAATCTGTGGGAAGTATGCTACTATCTCTTTATTAAATATTTCCTATCATTTACTTTTACATTTCTCATCCGAGCAGCAGAGTATTTACTTGACAGTTTCCAATTAGAACTGGACTTCCAACTGCTAAACTTGACCAGTTTCTTTCTGTCACATCAGTCATTTTTGACCTTGTTCTTATTGTCATGCTTGAACTAGTTTTCATTGCTCTGCTCGACCTAGTTCTTACTGGCTTACTTGACCTACTTCTTCTTGTCAAGCTCAACCTAGTTCTTGCCATTGCTCTCTGCCTGGTTCTTTGTTACACTTTACCTACTTCTTCCACTTTTCTGGCAAAAGAAAGAAAGAAATCTCAGTTAATGTCCTGTTGGAAAGTTTGACTAGTTGATTCCTATTTCTTTGTTTCGCTGAATGCTTTGGCGAGTTCTTTAAATTGTCGAGTTCTTATCAACAAAAAATCTTATTAAGATGTATAATTATCTCTTATGCAGAAATTATATTGAAATATAATTATCATATATGCACAAATTAAGATATTTATATAAGTAAGTATACAACCTTTTACTTGTTTCAATTATTAGACTGCAGCCATGCTGGGGCACTGCCTTGAAGAATTTTAAACAAAAGAATTGATTCCAATACTATTTTTTTTGTAAGCCTGGTACTTATTCTGTTAGTCTCTTTTGCCAAACTGCTAAGTTACAGGGGCACTACTTGTCAAATGGTGGCGGGAGATACACATACACAATGACACACCATGCGTGCACACACACACACACACACACACACACACACACACACACACACACTTCTTTCAGTTTCTGTCTACCAAATCCATTCACGAGGCTTTGGTCAGCCTGAGCCTATAGTAAAAGACACTCGCACAAATTGCCATGCAGTGGAACTGAACCTGGAACCATGTGGTTGAAAAGCAAACTTCTTACTACTCAGCCACACCTACAATATACATAAATTATACTGAAACGTGTTATTTATCCAATCTGCATAAATTATACTCAAATATGTAAATATTCAAACCAGATAAATTATATTCAAAAATGTAAATATATGCATAAATTATATCAGAACATTTAATTATCCAATACTCATAAATGTTGGAATGTAAAAATATCAAGTACATATAAATTATATTGAAATATCATGCAAACACATGATACACATAAATTATATTGAAATATGCAATATAAATATCCTAAATAAATTATATTGAAATAGCATATAAATATCTTAAAAGCATACATTATTTTGAAATATCGTGTAAATATCTTAAGTTCATAAATTATATTGAATTAATGTCCTAAATACATAAATTAGGTTGAAATGTTATTTCTGCATTGTCACATTCATGGGGATTCAAACCACAGCAGTACAGCAAAAAAGAACGAAGAGAAAACTGTACTTTGAAAGTGAAATTCTCTTGTGATTATTTCCATGATATGAACATATGTGATCAAATTCCATCTTGGAATTCTGTGGCAGTCACACATTTTGTTTGTTTCCAAATCACCACTAGTCATCTCACTGGATCTTTGTGGTTTTTGTCATTGTGTACAATTATCTTTAAAAAATATCTTTTAATGTATCATAGATGTAATTTTTGGCTCTGAATCCAAATTTGTTATTCATTTATACCAGAAAAAATTTACAGGTGTTCAAAATTTTGATCATTTTCAGAATTTTCAGCCAAACAGAAAACAGCACGTTTGCTGCCTCTTCCATCGTCAGCAGCGGTGGTGGGGGGACATCGGCATGTTAAAACATTGCTAGAAATATCAGTCAAAACATTAAAATATACATGAAGTTAACATTAAAACATTCGCAAGCAAATTAAATATTTAAAACAGAGTGCAATGCACTCTAAGATTTTATAAAATAAACTAGCTAGCCCTATGTCGTCACATGCACACACATATACTCACACAGAGTTGAAATGCTGTTTGTTTTTACTTTTCAGCATTGAATGTTCACCATCTCACTCCCATTGCATGCATGCACACAGAAACATTCACTCACAGAGAGTTGAAATGTTCCCACTACCAGTTTGCCATCACCTTTTCCTTCCTTATTCATGTTGTGACAGAGAGAATCACAAGAGTATTATTGTTGTAGAAGATTATCTTTCTCGTATCTCCTTCTCCTCCTTGTGCACATGCACAGTATCTTTGGTTACTATAGAAACAGAGTTATCGCAACAGTGATGTATAAAATACATGCTTCTGATTGGCTAGAATACCCAAATTTTGCAAATTTTAAAGGCTAATAACTTTTTAATTATGAATTTATAGGGAAAATGAATTTCATTTTCATAATTAGTATACACAACTTAATCCATATACCAAATTTGAAAACAACTGGAACAAAATTGTAAACAGTGACGAAAACCACAAAGATCCATCTTACTTTGTATCATTATCATAATCATGGCTCAATAGCAAAGTTTGGAAGCTGTTGGGCTCACAACTGCAGACAACTCTAGCCAAGATGAACAAAAGAGGGAGCCTGCTGTTGAGTCAGCTAGTTATTGCAGCTAATTCTTCTTCAAATCATATATTTGTATGTGCAATACCTAGAGGTGCTAGTAATCCTGGATCTCCACCTCTTTTTGCATCACTTAATATGTTACTAGGTTGGCCTCGCTGTTGTCAGTTGGTAAGGCCATCAAGTATCTTCTGTCTTCTTCAGCTTCTTCCTTTCAGTTTTGCAGTGATCAATAAGTGTTCAAGGCTTTATCTTACTTAAACTTTTGCCTGTCCTAATCATTTTCATAAGTTTGTCCTAAATGTCTTTGCTTGTTTTCAGGCTTTTTTTTTTCTTAGTTAACCCTTGTTTCATGCATTCTGTATGATGTGATGCTTTTCATTTGCAAGTTCCAAGTTACTCTGGTAGTTGCAAAAGATTGGGAATGTGTATCAGTCATGCATGGACACCAGGGGAAATATATCATAACAGGCAAAGG